>NC_090735.1:140099768-140102268 GCF_036898095.1 Palaemon carinicauda | reverse complement strand
TCCTGCACTACAGCAAGGCTGAAACCTTATTGGTTAGAGAGCTAAAGACGGCCGAGTTTACCAACACTTAACTTTCGGTCTTTGGCAGGAAACAGGCCACCTAATTGCTTCCAAGGATACTGTTTTTACCTTCGCCTCAAAATGTTTAGAGGATGGGAAGAAGGCAGTAATCAAAGGTAGACCACTGCCAGTGATAGAAGAGTGCAAACCTGTCAGTTTGGAAGATGTCCAACACGCCTTTACAGTCTGGAAACTGGATAGGGACATAGGAGGCAAAACGTTCAACGAAAGGTTGCCTGGAACTCCTGAATTTTTATTAAAGTCAGGATTCGAAGATAAAGAGAGGCTATCTGCTTCTTTGTCCCACCAGTCCTATTTGGAAATGCTGATTGGGAACTACTCAAAATCAGATCTCCTCCCAACCTGGCAAAGACTCACCTGGCTACCTTCCAGAGGGATCTGCAGACTTTCTTTATAGCCAGAAAAGCATGCAGAGAACACGTCCTAACCATAGCCACTATTAGGCATGAGCTAAAAGGTTGATCGACTCAAACATCTGGGGAAAGGATCTCTTTCCTCAGAACGTGGTCAGGGAAGTGATGGAGAGAAGCTCAGGAGAATAAGAGCCTTATGCAAAAGTGGGGTATGTTCTCTAAGAGGAAATTTACCCCCAGCAAAGGACCTCAACCTAAAGGCAAAAAGCCTAGGAGACTCTTTCAAGGCAGGAAAACCTTTACTGCTAAAACAGCCTCAGTTGCCGCGATCCCCCAGACTGTGTACAAGGTTCCCCAGCAGTATGTAAGTCTCCAGCTTTCAACACTGTATATGAAAGAGCCACAACATTTCGCCCGGTCAGAACTCAGGGGAAAAATCCTAGTGGCAGAGGAAGGTCTTGAAGGAGAGGTCATCCTAAAAGCCGAGGAGGCAGAGGCAAAACATTTAAAGAGGCAGGTCCTTTTAAACAACAATGAGGAGCTTCCGGTAGGGGGGAAACACTCTTTCATTTCAAGGATCAATGGATGTTCGATCCTTGGGCACACAGCATAGTCTATAAGGGACTAGGCTGGAAATGGAGACAGAAACCACCGTAGTTCAAGAGGCTCTTCCAACCCACAACCCAATTCTAGGAGGAATATGTAGAGGACTTTCTCTGAAAGGGAGTCATCCGTTGTACAAAATCCATGAACTTTCAAGGGAGGCTATTTAGCGTGCCAAAGAAAGATTCAAACACTCTTTGAACTATTCTGGACTTGTCCCCACTAAAATTCCTTCTGAATGACAAGTTCCAGATGCTGTCTTGCAGAATCGGACCCTACTACCCCAGGGGACCTTCACCATCTCCATAGATCTTACAGACGCCTATGGGCATCTTCCGATAGGTCGGCACTTCTCCCCATACCTTGGTTTCAGACTGGCAAGAAAGGCCTACGTATTCAGAGATATGCCCTTCGGGCTCAGTACTGTATAGCTCCAAGGATTTTCACTAAGCTAGACAAGGTCATTATCCAACAACTAAAGAATAAAGGCCTTCAGGTGATGGTAAACCTAGACAACTGGCTAGTTTGGGCTGCAACCAAGTCAGAATGTCTTCAAGCAGCTCAAGAAGTCATGAAATTCCTGCAGTCTCTGAGCTTTCAAATCAACCTTGAAAAGTCCAGACCTTCTCCAGTTTGAGAATTCCAGTTGCTAGGGCTTCACTAGAATCTAGTCTCACATCCTGTCTCTATCGCAAGGCAAGAGAAAGGAAATCATAAACTCAGTCAGGTGCTTACTTCGATCGAAAGTAATCACCAGAGGTCAACAGGAAAGAGTTGTACAATTACTGCAGTTTGCTGCCGTGATATACGAAATCCTAAAAGCAAGACTCAAGAATGCCAATAGAGTCTAGAGAAGAAAGGCATCAAATGCTCGGACATATCTTCACCATCAAACCCCAGCTTTACTGCGTAATCAACTCAAGCCGTGGTCTGCTGCCAAAAGCTTGTCATCTCATGTCCCTTTCCATGACAATCTACATGGAAGCCTCTGAACAGGGTTGGCGGGGACAATTTTTTCCAAGAAGATACAGAGGCAGTGGTCAGCAACATTTGAGGAGTTCTATATCAACATTCTTGAAGCCCTGGCAGTGTTTCTAACTCTGAAGAGACTGAACCCAAAGAAAAATCCACACATCAAATTAGTTCTTGACAGCAAGACAATAGTCCACTGCATCTGCAGACAGGGCTCAAGGTCTCCTCAGATCAACCATGTTATTTTAGCCATTCTCACTTTGTTAAAGTGGAGAACTTGGCATCTCTCAGCAGTTCACTTAGAAGGGGTTTGCTATGTGATGGCGGACGCCCTATCAAAATCCAAACCTCTGGAAACAGAATTGTGTCTAATTGCAAAATCATTTTGTTTTATCCTAGAGCAAGTCAAGGACTGCAAATCAATCTCTTTGCGACGAGCTTCAACAAGAAACTTCCCCGGTATGTAGCACCGAACTTGGATCCGGAAGTGA
>NC_090735.1:140089768-140092268 GCF_036898095.1 Palaemon carinicauda | reverse complement strand
CGACCTTCAGTCTACACCTTCGCATACTCGACCTTCAGTCTACACCTTCGCATACTCGACCTTCGGTCTACGCAACGCCGGGGCGACCTTCCAACGACTAATGGATAGCATTCTGGGTGACCTACCTTTCTGCGTCTGCTACGTCGATGACATCCTGATATTCTCGAAAACCTAGGAGGAACACCGGGGACACGTCCGCACCGTCCTAAAGCGCCTACAGGAGAACGGCCAAGTCGTACGCTTCGACAAATGCACGTTCGGTGCGGAGGGAGTGGATTTCCTTGGTCACCGCGTATCCTCGCGCGGGGTAAAACCCATGACAACCAAAGTCGACGCCATCAGGAAGTTCCCAATGCCTACGACCATCCGCCAACTTCAGGAGTTCTTGGGAATGGTCAATTACTACAGGCGCTTCATCCCCAACATCGCACAAACCCTGTCACCCCTCGACGACGTCCTGAAAGGAAAAGCAAAAAAACTCGAGTGGGGCTTGCCCAGCAACAGGCATTCGCTCGGACGAAGGATGCCCTTGCGAATGCCACCACCCTGGCTCATTTCGACGACAACGCGCCCCTGCGACTAACGATCGACGCCAGCAACGTCGCCTGCGGGGCTGTGCTTGAGCAACTCGTCGATGGTTCTCCTCCACCGCTGGCATTCTTCAGCAAGAAATTGGAACCCGCCGAAACAAGATACAGCACCTTCGATAGGGAACTCCTTGCCGTCTACCTCGCCGTCCGCCACTTCAGGCACATCTTGGAGGGTACCCCCTTCACGATCGCAACGGATCATCAACCCTTCGTACACGCCTTCACGAAATCGACGGACGCATGGTCATCCCGACAACAACGTCATCTCGCATCCATCGCCGAATTCGGGTGCACCATACGTTACATCCCAGGAAAGAAAAACCCAGTCGCGGATGCCCTTTCAAGGATTGAAATTGACGCGATCCACCTGGGAATCGACTACGCCAATCTCGCAACCGAACAACGCACCGACCGAGAAGCACAGGTTCACCTGACGGAGCCATCCGCGCTCAAGATAAGTGCGATTCCCCTCGGACCAGCAGGAGTAACTATTCATTGCGACACCAGCACGGGCCGCCCTCGTCCCTGGGTACCAGCCTCCTGCAGAAGGAAAATATTCGATATCATCCATGGACTTTCGCACCCCTCAGGACGCACCACCGCTCGCCTTCTGTCTGAAAAGTTTGTCTGGCCTGGGATAAAAAAGGACGCCCGGGAATGGGCAAAGTCATGCATCAACTGCTAGTCAAGCAAGGTCAGCCGTCACACCGAATCGGGGGTGGGCGATTTTCCCAAGCAAAAAAGACGTTTCGGCCATATACACATCGACGTCGTGGGACCATTGCCCCCTTCTGGATCCGCTCGCTACCTACTTACGATCATCGATCGCTCCACGAGGTGGTTGGAGGCATCGCCGATGACCGAAGCTACGACTCAAGCATGTGCCGAAGCCCTCCTGTCAAGCTGGGTGAGCAGGTTTGGCGTTCCTGACGACATCACGACTGACAGAGGCCCCGCGTTCCCCTCAGAAATATGGCTCGCTTTGGCGAACCTGATGGGGACGATGCTCCACAGCACCACGGCATACAACCCCGCGGCAAACGGCATGGTCGAAAGAACTCACCGCGCCCTCAAGGGCGTCCCTGATGGCGAGCTGTACCGACGGGGACTGGAAATCACGACTTCCTTGACTACTCCTCGGCCTTCGCACCGCCCCTCGCGCAGACGGCGAACCTTCGCCCGCCGAAAAAGTTTACTGGGAAGCGCTCGCAGTTCCTGGCGAATTCTTTCCCTCATCAACCGACGACACGCAGCTGGATCACCTAAGGGACATCGCCAGGAAGTTCAGGCCGTGTCTCAAAACTTACCAGGACAGAACCAAGCACTTCAAGCCAAAAAGCCTGGATGACTGCAGGTACGTTTTCGTCTGTGTCGACGCTCATCGACAACCACTGACTAGACCTTATCGAGGTCCCTACTGGGTACTTAAAAAGACAACGAAAGCCTTCCTTCTCGACGTCAATAGACCGTGTGAAACCAGCGTTTCTCGAAGGAAGCGACACCGCCTCCGCTGGACCTGGCAGACCCAGAGTTCCGCCTCAAAACAAGCCGCCCAACGAAAGAAAAATCATCAAACGACGACAAGAGGAAGAGATCCTTACACCGACAGCCAGCGCGCCCCTCCGTTCAAAAACAAGAGGAACCCTCCGATGCCCGAAGAGATACGAAGATTGATCATCAGCCCTCTACGCCGCCCGATGTCTTGGGGGGGAGTACTTGTAAGGACACTGATCCCTTCGTCGTCCAGAAAATCGACAAACTACTTATTTATTTAAATTCTCTCTTCGCCACACTGTAGTTTCCTATGTATATATATTCCGCTCTACCAGAGCTATATTTTGATATATGTATCGTTTCATAACATGTTTCTGTTAACCCATAATTCATATATTTGTAAGTGTAAAAAAACA
>NC_090735.1:140074768-140082268 GCF_036898095.1 Palaemon carinicauda | reverse complement strand
CATTTTTCAACAATTTTAAGGCTGTTAAAAAATGTTTAGGGAAATTGCAGGTGTTTGCATATCCCATCACCGAATAAATAAGCCCTTTAGCAATGTCGATGTTACACTGGGAATTTTCTTAGTTTTTTCCAATTTTACAAAGGTAGAGACAATATCTACACTATTAGGTTTTTTATTTACTGCTAATGATAAACCATACCCCAAAGCCTTTTTTACTTCACTTGATTCACTTGATACAGGTTTATCGGACAAATTTATAACAATTATTTTGAAAATTCTTGTTCCAATCACTTGCCTGTATTAGTATATTTAATTTATTTTCCAAATGAACACTTAAAACCTGTAATTTCTCTCTAAGTCGGGAGTAGATAACGTTCAATAAGGGTGTTCTCCAGTCAAGCGGAAAATCCCGCATAAAATCATATTTCGTCTTACGTAACTAACTGCTTGAATAGTTTTTGCTCTGACCTTCTTGCAGTTTCCAGGCGTTTCTTCAGGGATAGAACACTAAAATCACTAAATGGGTGGTCAATATCTTTCCTTAGTCGAGCTGGGAGTAACGTTTTGGGGATCACATGTTCCTCTAAACAACGATGCAGAAATTTTCGTCGGAGTCTAGTAGAATGGGCTTTCGTGATTTCTACGCATACTGGAGGCCACGCGTAACTTTTGCCTCATTTTCCCTTTCTTATCTTATCTCTTAAAGGACTTTCAAAACTCTCTGGTGAAAGCCCATTCTACTAGACTCCGACGAAAATTTCTGCACATGGCAGAATAAGAATTGCGTATTTTCTCACAAACATGACGCATTACCTCATAAAAATATAAAGGATATTACATAAGCCCTTGTTCATAACTCGTACGGTCATATAACATTTTTAAACAGTTATGTAAGACTTTGTAAAAAAAAAAATACGTGAAATAAAAAGTTAATTCTTAGAAATACCGTAAACTTAAATATATTGACTTGAATAAAGAAAACAATGAAATTAACGACGAAAGTCTTACGTAATTTTCATAACCTTATACCTACACGAGAGGAACTCGTCCTATGGGCTACCTATTCACCTCTTCAATCCACAAATGAAGCATATAAATAAAACATGAATAAACTCCTGTATTTACTCTACACTAGACCAGCTTTGTAAGAATGCATTATATATATATATATATATATATATATATATATATATATATATATATATATATATATATATGTAATTATATATATACACACACACACACACACACACACACACACACACATATATATATATATATATATATATATATATATATATATATATATATATATATATATAATTATATATATACATATATATATAATTACAAGATGGTCTCGTGTCTGGTAACCAAACATATAATATAATATATTACAGCTGGTAACCTATACAACCTCTCAAATTCCAAACACACCTATTTGCTTTTACCTTACATGTGTGACACTTGGAAATATTAAAAACCGAACTCTGAGACAGTTATAAAACTTCCAGACAGCAATATAAAAAACACTAAATATCCAAAGGTCTCTCAAGTACACTCAAAATAACACTAGGTAATTATTATTACGACTTATTCAAACAACTCTAACTTCGGTTCATTAACAAGATACGAGCGATTATGAATTAGACACGGGTGACTGAAATAATAAACTTTTTACAAAAATAAATATATTCTATATAAATTACAACACTTTGAATGAATTTACATAAAAACAAATAAATCACTCGAAATATTAAGTCTGAACACAACTTAGATTAAGACAAAAATGTTACAATCTGAAAATTATATAATGACTTGACTTGAAATATTAGATCTGAATACAACCTTAGACTTAGTCAATAGAAATAAATTGAAAATTATATAATAACTGATTTCACTTGAAATTAAAACTGAATACAAATATTTAAATTTAATAATGAAAATAGTTAACCAGATCACGATACAATTATCTTTCATGTAATTTCAGGGCCATTTACAAAATCTTTACACAATGCCAACACTCACCACATCATGAATTTAAAATCACCTACCAAATTTACTGCAACGTTTTAACACTACACACGATATATGCAGGCACACAAAATCACTTTGGAGAGGACGCACTATAGGTACTGAACACTTTTAAAATAATACTCTGAGTTAAGAGAGAGGTAGGGAGATGGCTATGACTTATGGCTGGGATTCTCTATCTGATCTATGCAACCCTGGGATCCCTTTTATATGAAACTTAGCTACTTCCAGAAACGTCCAGGTCCAAAATCTGGTAGCGTGGAGGGTTAGCCTAAGGGCGTCAGAGTTATCAACTATCACGTATCGAACAGGACCAACACCATTGTACGGCACCTCACTTTCAGCCAACTCCTCCCACCTTTTGTCCTCGAAATAAAAAAGAAAAAAAAAAAAAACTACTAGTTTTTTCAGGAAATTTCCAAAGCACATGGCACATACAATATAAGAAGAATAGCGTATTTTCTCTCAAACGTGACACAATACCTCATAAAAGTATAAAAAAAAAACATTATACAAGTCCTTGTTCATACTTCGAATGGTCACATAACATTCTCAAACAAATTACTCAAGAATTTGTAACAAAAATGTTAAATAAAAAGTTAATCCTTGAAAACAATGAAATTAACGACAAAAGTCTTACGTAATTTACATAATAAACTTATGTCTACATGAGTTAAATGCAGATATAAAAATATAAAATAAAATACAAGAATAAACTACTGTATTTATTCTACACTAGACCAGCTTCGTAAGAATATATTGGTGATAATATATTACGACTAGCGAATTACAAAAATTCCAGAGATCCCAAACTCACGTGCTTTATATTACATAATCTGACACACAAGAGAATAGCTCCAAGCTCTCAGAACAGTATGCAACTCCCAGACAATAATATATATGAACACTGAATATCTAAAGGTCACTTTACGTTACACTCAAAACAAAAACTGGGCGATTACTTTCAATGGGAACTATTCTTAAATCAACCTCTTACTTCGGTTCTTAGTTAGGGGATACAAGCAAGTTACCGAGTTAACTGTTGGTGATCAAAATAATACCGACTTTACAAAATGAAATATATTCTATAAAAATAACAATTCAACATTAATACCAATAATATATCACTCAAAATTTAAATCTGAACTAGACCTTAGACTTTGACAAAATGGCACTTCAAAAAAATTATACAATCACTTGCTTCACCAGAAATTAATTTATGAAAATGTCTAATTCTCACAAAAAAAATTTCACTTTAGCACTGTAGAAAATAAATCAAATTTACACTTACATATACAGTACGAAACTGTTACTCTTTCGTCCTTAGGGCTCACAGAAGGTTACCGAATGGTTAAGCAAGAATAAATGCACTTCACCTTTTAACCGAAACTCCCAGGCCCAGTCACAAATATTTATCATATAAAATACACTTACATTAACACACTTCACTTTTAAATTAAACGCACAACAATATCACCAATGTTTGAACAAAACTATACATCATATACGTTGTACGTTGGAGAGAAATCACTCTTCTTGTTGGAGAGAAATCACTCTTCTTGTTTTACAGGAAATACGTACCGGCTAGATGCTGATGAAAGGACTGGCGGAAGCACAGATCTTGTGGGATTTCAGGATGGATCTATCTGCCTCATATGCATCGTAATTCATTCTAGAAACTTCCAGTTCAAAATTCTCAAAGCGTGGGGACAAGGTTCTGTGGCGTCAAGCGTGCCAACTTGGCAGTTTTGATTAATGATTTTATCATCGCCCGACGAGGCAATCCTCTCGACTAACTCCACCCACCTCCTCTCATAACATAAAAAAAAAAAAAAATTAGTCTAGAACCTTCATGCAACTTCCAACCTCATGGAAACATGATGCAATCCCTAGCATGTGTCATACATACCTTTTAACAAGATTAGATAAGACTTCATAACAAAACTACGTAAAATACAACATTTAATTCTTTAAAATAACGTAAATTTACCTATACGGAACTGAATGAAATACAACTAAATGAATGACGAGTCTTATGTGATTTACATACATTTACTTAATCCTACATGAATGGAACTCGCCTTACGAGCTTGCTATACATATCTTAAATACACAAATAGAATACGTAAATAAAATAATCTACTTATGTTAGGCCCGCTTTGCAAGAATATATATATATATATATATATATATATATATATATATATATGTATATATATATATATATATATATATATATATATATATATATATATATATATATATATATATATATATATATATATATATATATGTGTGTGTGTGTGTGTGTGTGTGTGTGTGTGATAAGCCTAAATATCTTCGTGATTGCTTGGTCCCTTACCCTGAAGCTACCAGCACTGCTGTAAGAGTTAGACATGCTGATGACCCACATAGACTATTCGAAATTAGTGTGAATCATGCAATAAGAGGAAGAACGTTCAGTTATGCTGCACCGAGACTCTTCAACGACCTTCTACTCGATGTCAAGAATAGCAAAAATGTGGCAGCTTTCAAGAAAAACCTGAAGACTTACCTTTTTAGAAAGTGTTATAATAGTGACCTGAGAACTATTAAGCCTGAATATAAATGCTAGCGAAATAACTGATAATGATACAGAGCAAAATATTAACTGGAAAGAAATTATTTTCACACACCAAGGCCCGCCTGAACAGACTTTTAGTGTCTGATGGAGGGCGAGAAATAAACCCGTTAAAGTAAAAGTATGAAGACAGCAAGAAGATCTGGAATCCTCTCCAATCCTTATTTTACACACACCAACGTTTCAGGAATCCATTCCCATCACCAGGACTACATAGAGACATTACATATTTACACGAGAAATAAACCCAGTCTTATAATTTTTGCTTTAATTTGTGAAAAAATAAATGAATATAAAAGTCAATAGCTATGTAAAAAATAATGTGACTGCGCCTTATACAATTATCATACTTATAGAAGTACTTTTGATAGAAGTAAAAATGCTTTTAATACATCATAATATTGAGTGGTCCGAATTACTTTCAATGGATGTAGCCGAAAACTGCAAGACGTTAAAAAAACAGAAATGTCTATAAGCCCCATAAGAGATTAATAGATCAATAAAGGAGGCAGAGGCGTTAGTAGTTGACAGTTAAGCAACATGTACAGTAATGGTATGGAGGTGGTTTGATTGCTTAAGGAAGGCAACAGTTTCTGGCTGTAAAGAGATTTTAAGAGAAACAGCGAAGGGCAGTCGGATGATTGGCAAGGAGTATTTCGAAATGGTTGTACTGGATATGGGTTTTTACATGAATTTGAATGATTTGTTATGAATGAAAATTCTTTGAATTTAAGGAACCAATACAATGTCTGACGCCCTTATGGGAATAGATGTAGACCTTCAGCAAACTATATAATTCCCAAAATTACACTTTGGACGATTATACTCATTAACAACGAAAGACAGCATTAACTACAGTATGGTGTCCTTAAACCTGAAAAGTTTGCCAATATATTAAGTGCTCAAGGATATGGTGAGCTCCTATCTGACAAAAAGCATTTCTACATATTATTATAATCATTATCATTAGCTAAGCTACAACCATAGTAAGAAAGGCAGGATGCTAAAAGCCCAAGGGTTCAGACAGGGAAAATAGCCCAGTGAGGAAAGTAAATAAACTGCAATTAAAGTAATGAATAATTAAAATAAAATACTTAAGAACGGTAACATTAAAATAGATCTTTCACATACTAACTATAAAACCTTTAAAAAACAATAGTTAGAGATACAAGACTAAATAGGGTGAACAACTCAAGCAATAGACTTATACCCCAACATGGAATTGTGTGCGTGTTGAGATTGCCTTACCTTATACAAGACACGGGCTCTTGCGTTGGCAGCTCGTAAGCGAATGTAACTGTAATTTACTTTAATTTGCTTTGAAAGAGGGAGAAGATGGAAGACCATGATGCAGAGGCTACGAGACTACCTAAGACTAGAGAACAATGATTTGATTTTGGAGTGCCTTTCTCCTAGAAGAGCTGCTTACCATAGCTAAAAAGTCTTTTCTACCTTTACCCAGAGGAAAGTAGCCAGTGACCAATTACAATATTTTATTTTTTCTTGTTTCCTTTCCTCACTGGGCTATTTTCCCTGTTGTGGCTCCCTTAGCTTATAGCACCCTGCTTTTCCACCTAGGGTTGTAGATTAGCAAGTAATAATAATAATAATAATAATAATAATAATAATAATAATAATAATAATAATAATAATAATAATAATATACAGTATGTTTCTGATACGTTCCTGGTTCCTAACGGCTGACTCCGCAAAATAAGTTTGCGAGTACTCTATAGCATTTAAACTAGTGGCAAAGTTTCAAATTATTCATATTATTGTAATCGAGCTCATTTCATGAAGTTCTTATTTTAATTTTATCCCATTCAACCTTGAAATCAGTTGGGATAACACAATGCTATCATTAGTTCTTAGCAACCTATCATGGTCAATTTGGACTTTAAATTCTTCTTGTATATAATTTACATTAATTGCCCTACTTAAGTATGCAACCAGATTCCTGGTCTAATTTTGCAACATACCTACGTTTATGTCTTGTTTCATTAACTGTCCTAATTTTGGGCATGAAAATTAATGTTCTGTGGTATCTTCATCTTTGCATAGGTCACACACACATTTGTGTATTTTCCCCTGAAATTTGCTTTAAGCTTGAGCATTTTCAATCTTGCCGTCTCTGATATAGGGTTTTAGTCCAGTTCCTTCTATTAATCAGAGGATAAAGTTGTTGCTCCGATATGGCACCAAAATAAGTTCCTCTACATTAGCTCGATGCCTCATATTCGCTCTTACATGTTACAAGCAGTGCTGCCAGGTCTAGCTGTTAAAATTCCCTAAATTGCCTGATTAAATTTCCGTTTGACACAAAATATCCAATTTTCCCTGTTAGTTTTCTGAAATTTCCGTTTTTTATGTATTTTCAATTTTTTTTTCCTGTTTTCCTGTAGCCGACTGAATTTCCCTAAAACATGGAAATTTCCCTGTATCTGGGAGCACTGCTTACAAGTGTCAAATGAACAGGGAGAATATTGGACTCACAATTGTTACTTAAAAGACGTTGAAATAAAATTTTACCAGTACGTAAGAATACCAATATTTCAATTCATTTATTTGCTTCAGGAAATGGAAAAGGGTTTGATCAACACCAATACTAACCTCCAAGAGAGAAATTAATTCACCATGAGAGAGATTGGCAGTTTCCCCCTTGCATGTATTACCACACTTATTATAATATACTATAAAAATAACTATTCATTAAACATTTTGTTGCACATAATAATAATAATAATAATAATAATAATAATAATAATAATAATAATAATAATAATAATAATAATAATAATAATAATAATAATAATGTTTAGGTTCTCTGTTCACGCTAATTTGTGAGA
>NC_090735.1:140052268-140069768 GCF_036898095.1 Palaemon carinicauda | reverse complement strand
TGGAGAAGATACGCATCAAACGATCGAAGAGATCTAAGGAGACCAGTACCGACCTTACTACGATCACTTCTCAAGCCATGGTCGAAGGTCTAGAGCCTAACAACGACTGTTCCCTTACAACCCCCTCCCCCATCGGTGACCATCCACACGGATGCCTCAACGTAAGGATGGGAAGGTCACTCCCATCAAAGGAAAGCCCAAGGGACCTGGTCATCCCTGTTAAAAACCTTTCACATCAATATTCTGGAGGCCATGGCAGTCCTCCTGATGTTAAAGAAGCTATTTCTGCACAGATCAGCCCACATCAGGCTGGTCTTGGACAGCAAAGTGATAGTGAGATATCTGAACCGACAAGGCTCGAGATCGCCCTACATCAATCACGTGATGCTAGCCATTTTTCGTTTAGCAAGAAGAGATAGCGGATGTTCTATCCAGGCTAAATCTGATAGAGTCAGAATGGTCCCTAGACGCAGACTCATTCTCCTTCATCTTGGAAAAAGTCCCAGAACTGCAGATCGACCTCTTCACAACGAGCAACAACAAGAAACTACCTCGATATGTAGCCCCATACGAGGACCCTCTGGCAGAGGCGACTGATGCCATGTCCCTCGATTGGAACAGATGGACCCAACGAATCTCCTGTTGAAGGTCCTCAACAAGCTGAGATCCTTCAAGGGAACTGCAGCAGTAGTGGCCCCCAAGTGGCCCAAGAGCAATAGGTTCCCTTTGGTGATTGAACTGAAGTTGAGGCTGGTCCCTCTACCAAACCCAGCTCTATCCCAATTGGTTCAGAAGTCGACTGTCTTTGCTTCATCACAGAGAACCCAAAACCTTCATCTCATGATTTTCTCACCTTAGCAGTCAAGAAAAGATTTGGGATCTCGAAAGACAGTATAGACTTTCTAGTAGAATATAAGTCAAAGTCAACCAGAAGACAATACGAATCATCTTGGAAGAAGTGGGATGCTTTTGTAAAAGCAAAAAAGCCAACTTCTGCCGGTCCTTCTTCATCCACCTTCACGAACAAGGCTTGGCTGCCACCTCGATGACTACGTGTAAGTTAGCTTTGACTAGACCTATTCTCTCCGCCTTCCAGGTGGACCTGGTGAACGAAATCTTCAACAAGATTCCGAAGGAATGCGCTAGACTTAAACCAGCAGCCCCTCCGAAGCCCATTTCATGGTCTCTGGACAAATTCTCACACTATGCTTTGACCTTGAACAATGAAGATTGGTCTCTAAAGGATCTAACACAAAAAGTGATATTTTTTTCGCTATAGCCTCAGGGGCTAGAGTTAGTGAAATAGTAGACCTATCTGGAGACGAGGGCCATATTCAGTTCACAGAAGTGGGAGAACTGAATCTCTTTCCTGATCCTACCTTTCTCGCCAAAGATGAGCTACCCACCAAAGGTGGGGTCCCTGGAGAATCTGCCCTCTGAAGGAAGATGTCTCTCTATGTCCAGTAGAGTGTCTAAAGGGCTATCTTCGAAGAACTTCAGACTTCAGGGGAGAACAGCTCTTCAAAGGCAAAACCTCAGGATCAAACTTATCCCTGAAACAACTGAGGGCGAAGCTCACCTACTTCAATCGCAGAGCGGATTCTGATAGTACACCCGCACGTCATGATCCAAGAAAGATTGTTTCCTCACTGAACTTTTTTCAGTATATGGACTTTGAGAGACTCCGCTCATACACTGGTTGGAAATCCTCCAGAGTCTTCTATAAACACTATGCGAAGCAAGTGCACGACTTAAAACATTTTGAGGTGGTGGCAGGTAGTGTTGTGAAACCTGTCGTCTAGTGCTGCGATGAACAGTGAACTGTTTCAGTTTCGGTTAAAAGGTGTTAACACCTTGCAGAGTAATATCTTTTATTAAGTGTCACCCTGGTGACACTAGGACTGTTCTTTATAGGTACAGAATCATACCAATGACAACAGTGCCATGTGTACACTTGTACACAGTGTTGATACTTATCCAACATTTACAGTGAAATTGTTTTAATAATTTTTCAACTGATTTGGAGTGGCTAATGATATTTTTCCCTTTCAGGTAATATATATATATATATATATATATATATATATATATATATATATATATATATATATATATATATATATATATATATATATATATATATATACCTTTTATATGTTGGATGTATAATTCTGATGCTAATTTAACACACTAGTTGTTACATTTAAGTTGTCTATTCAAATAAATGTTAAAGGTGTATTTGCGTCTTATTCGCCACAAAGTAGTTAAATAAAATTAGACAGAATTTTTTACTTAATTTCCTAAAGTAAAGTATCCTTGAAGGTGCTTATACATGTGAACAAAATAATTGAATGATAATTACATTTGTTCCAATATATATACAAACCTTGCTGATTCTATAGTTGAGGATGACATTTCCCTGCAGGGGGCAGGAAGCCCTAAGATTGTTCAATGCTTAGTGGATATGACGTATAACGGTACCGTCATATATTTATGTGGTCTGGATGACCATATAGAAGCTGACCCAAGGTTGAGGCACTTATACAAACCCACAGATACAGTACTTTCTAGTAATTCTCCTTCCATCACGACGACATGGCTTGAGCCCAAAAAACGGATTTTGAAGCAAAGCGAAAAATCTATTTTAGGGTGAGATGGCCAAGTCGTCCTGAAGGACCCACCTTCCTTTTCTAAGAAACGGATTGTACAACAATCCCCACCCGAAACTACTGTATCTGTAGCCACCATGCTTAATTACTACAAGGAATGGGTAGCCATATTGGACCCTGTAGTAGTACGGGAAAGGGATCCACTGGGTAACCTTGATGATGGCTCCCCTTCAATTTCGCCACTCTTCCCCCTCAAAGCGGAAACTCTATTCGGGCTGAAGATTGCCATGTGTCGTATCAAGAAATACATCCCCTGATATTATGCGATAGAGAGAGAGAGAGAGAGAGAGAGAGAGAGAGAGAGAGAGAGAGAGAGAGAGAGAGAGAGAGAGAGAGGGGGGGGCACCCTTTAAAAGGCAGTGAGCCTAGGTTTGGTACCAGTTAGCCAGGATTTAGCAATAGGCTTAGGTTAACTAGTTAGCCATGGGAAGTGTTCGACTTTTTGCAGCAGTATGTTTGCTAACTGCATGCGTGTGTGTGAACAGTGAAGTGAGAGTATGCAAAGGCATGGTCTTTGATGAAAGATTTAGGTTGTCTTTCATGTCTAACGTACATGTTTTGTTGATTAGTTATGATCCCGTGAAAATTGCGAGTCCACTGGTTACGATTCTGTGTCAGATTAACAAGTTAGAGGATCAACTGAAACTGGTTAAAGATGATGTTGCTGTAGTTAAGATAAGAGCAATTCTTGATAATGTAAAAAGAGCCTTTAGTAACTCATTGGATAATTTCGAAGACTTCGTGGCTTCAAAAGGGGATAGAAAGAAACGTGCAGTTAATGGGATAGGCGAATTGATTGGAGGTTGGACTGGGCTAATTATCCGGTCTGAACTCAATCAGTTGGAGATTGCGCTAACAAAAGAAGCTAAAAACGCGCTCGTCATGATAAATAAAGTAATATCTCATACCCATATCGTAGATGAGAAACTGAAGACAGTTTCTATAGCAGTAACTAAACGACAAGAGGCGCTAAGTGTGTTGGAGAATAGGATTAATAATTTCGGGGAGAAAATAGAACAAGTCCAGAGATGTGATTTATGTAGAAAGTGCTACACAATTAGCTTTTTTGGGCAGCCATGTCGTCCTGATGGAAGGTTCCTTTAGGCAGTTTTCTAAGGGATATTTGGCTACAGTGATACTCCCAGAGAATTGACCAGAGGTCTCCAGAATTCTAACTCCTGGCGCGAGTATCCTTAAAATAACCCTTAAGGATATTGCATAATATTAGGGGGCGTATTTCTTGTTACGACACATAGCAATCATCACCCCAAATAGAGTTTTTGCTTTGAGGGGGAAGAGGGGCGAAATTGAAGGGGAGCCGTTATCAAGGTTACCCGGTGGATCCCCTCCCGGTACCACCCTGCCGAACCATTCCTTTTGTACTAGCAAATTAGGCACGGTGTACCTCCCGACTGCTCTTGGTATTGTTACTATTACAAGAATTATTACAATGCAATCTCCAGCATCTTCATCCTCTGGAAAGTTGAGTATTTAATCTTTCCTGTGAATAATTTTTAGCTCCCTTCTCACAGCTAAATTAGCATAATTTAGATGTGTTTAGTGGAGCAGAGCCATCACCGGAGGCGGCCATTTTGGACCACAGTCGTACGACATAAATGCTTTATTTAGTTAGTAGTACGACGTCCCCGGTATTTAGCTATAAAGAATTCTAGCTATTTAGGCAAATTATACTAGTGAAGATAAGATTACACATGTAATATTTCTTCTTCTGTTAAAACGTTTCGATAGTATACGATAGGGCCTCGGTGATAAAGCGTAGCTGAGATCCCAACTCGTTAGGTTAGCCTAATGCGTTTTAGTATACTTTAGAAACTTTATCCCCGTTTATCCTCTTGTATCGTTTTATTAATTCAATCGGAGAAAGTACATCTCCTAGAATTACTTTCATAATTTAATACTCATCTCTTTTAGAGATATAAGGATAAACCCTTCCTTCCCTCTGAGTGCCGCCATTAGCCGGCAACCCTATCTTTGTCTTGCCATAGAGTAGTGTACTCCGGCTTGACTGAAATAGTGCTTCTGTCCATCCTCTTCACTGGTGAGTATCCCGGCTTTGAAATACAACAGTAACTCAGAGTATTCAGTTTGTTGTCGGCAACTCTACCGATGGAGGATTAGTCATTCCCTGCCGGCTTCACAGTTGCCGGCATAGGAAGCCCGCTTCACTAGTACACAACCGAAAGTGGTAGTACAGTTGCCGCCACCTTTCTCCCTTGTGGACTAGAAGACATGTCTTATATCCAGCAATGTCTTAGGCTAAGGAATCATTATTCCTCTTCCGCCCAAGACGGCGCCGGCATAGTTAACTATGTTTTCTTGATTTGCAACCGACAGTAGGAGGCATACCTGCCGCCTTCTTTCTTTGCAAAATATAAGACCCTTTCCCTTCCCCTTCTGTCCTTTACTGTCACAACCCCTTTGGCCGGTATTCTACAATCTCCCCGCTTGCCGGGCTGATTACGATGCCGGCCGGGCTCCAACAAAGGCGGCTAGATTGCCGCTTCGACCTTCCCCCTAACAGAAGCAAGGCTTTGGGAAAGGTTGTGTCAGCCATGACGGCTGCAGGTGGGAGACCCATTTCAACTTTGGGTATTCTTCAGTCCTCTCTTGGACTGTCATCCACAAACCCTGTAACCGGCAGTGCAGCCGGCAACAGATATTGTGGCTGGATGGAAGCTAGAATTAATACATTCTCTCCCCTTCCATTTGAATCCTCATTCTGGAAAGAAGGCAGTAGAGACAGTAGTCCCTACAACCCTAATTATTGTACTAAACTATAGTAATACGGTAGTCCTTCTCTCCATTTTTTCTCTCTCTCTGTCGGCTAGTGCCGCCAGGTACTAGCCTAGCCGGTAGCATGCCAGCAGAACTACAGTATAAGACTATACAGTAGCCAGTATTCCTACAGTATAGCAAATACAGCAGTTAGAAAACTACAGTATATAACATACAGTAGTATGATTTTCCAACATATTCTGTGCATCCTTTCACAGACCATTGTTGAGACTGCTAAATAATGTTGAAGTGAAGTATTCCTTCGATATCCTGATGAGTTTTAGGTCATCAGAACATAATATCTTTACCCTACAGTATTAATATTTCACTTGTGGGGGAGTTAGTGCTAGTATAAACTGACTCCAGCTCTATGTACTAGAGCTATTCCACCTTTTATTTCCCTAATAAGGAAATTTTAAAATATTAATATTGAGGGAGGTCACAGCTATTGCCTGGACAGGAAACACAGATATGTGTCTTTCATATTTCCTTTCTAGCTTACTATCCTAAGCTATAATTATAATAGTAAGAATTACTATTAATGCATGTGAATTATTTATCAGTTTGATAAATTACCCCATACCCATTTCACTCTTTCTTTCCTTACAGGAGGAGCCCAAGGTTAAGTGTGCAGTTATGTACTGCAACCACAAAAGTAGGAACTTTTGTGGCCACAACATGTGCAGGTCTCATGCCCCCTGCTCCATCGCAACTGAAACCCTGAGGTATTGGGACCCGAAGGGTTGCACCGTCTGCTCGGCCTTGATGTCCGATTGTTTCGGTGATCCCAAGATGGCGGAGTCGAGGGATACTGCGAGGGAAATGCTTCGGAAGTGGATAAGAGGGTTCCAGAAGAACTCTCCGGGACCTTACCTACCAAGCGAGACAATCAGAAGCCTTCTGTTCCCTAAGGCAACATCCGACGCGGTTGTGCCTCAGGTACTAGTCAAGCCTCCCTGCATACAGCTGATGATAGAGGCAGACATAAATAAGGCTTTGGGAGGCATGGACATCCATCAGGAAAGGATGTCAGGTGTGTCATCGGATACCGAAAAGGATCTCCTTCAAGAAGACCCTGAAGAAGAGGTGGCCCAGACATCCGAGGAGGAAGAAGAATCCGGATCGACAGAGACGGAAGACCCTCTATTGTCTATGATGGCATATCAACCTGTGCCGTCAACCTCTTCGGCCCCAACCCTTCAACCAGAACCGCTGTTCCCCAAGAGCGAAGCATTCATGGCGTAAATCCAGTTGATGATGGAAACTATGCGCAAGGAACAGCAAGAGATGAGAAAGGAAGTCAGGGAAGCACACCACACAGCCGCTTCTCGCGGCTCCCACAAGCGGCCCAGAGTCTCTGACTTACCCCAATGCTCCGAAACCAACCGCTGGAGGTATGCAGAGTACATGCCCATGATGAATGGTAAACTCTACGTCTCGGAGAAGATGAGGGCCATACCCCTCGACGATCTCCAATTCTGGCCGAGCTTTGCGGCTTACCCGGAGTGCTTCATCAGGTTGAAGAACGAACCTGCGTCTACAGAAGAGACGGAACCTAAGGAGGTCATGGTCTTCAATCAAGACAAGGCACAGGCTCTCTTGACGAGTAGCCTGAAGAAAGCAGGATATTCGAACTCGAAGGTTTCTGCTTTGTGCTAGAGGCATCCTACCTTCCTTGCTCTTGCCTCCAGAGCTTTTCCCTTTACGATTAAAGCTCTCCACTGCGTACTATAAGTAGTTGATGCAGGCAAACCATGCCCTATGCTAGAGGAGTGTGGACCATTGTCTCTAGCCCTGCCTACGGGTGAGAAGGACTAGAACGAGGTCCATCTAACCTTCTCGATCTCAAAACTAGATCCAGATACAGTATCACAGTTCAACGAGAACCTTCCGAAGCTGTTGGACTTTCTTCTACGAAGAGAACAGGAGACAAAAGAGAGACTAGCCACTTCTCTGTCTCTCAAGAACTGCATGGAGATGGGTGCAGGCATCTCAAGTACCCCAGATATGTACACGGTCCTAGCCAAGATGCACATGGCTACACTAGTTAAGGACATGTACGCTTTTGTGAAGGCCAGGAGGGCCTGTGGAGAGTACGGGTTTGCCAATGCAACGGTCAAGCACGAGCCCAGGGAGTTGTATCACTTCATGTATCTGGGGCAGGGACCTCTTCCCAAAGGAAGCAGTCCAAGAGGTAGTTGCTAAAGCCGCCACGGAAAATAGGAACCTTCTCCAAAAGTGGGGAATGTCTTCCAAAAGGAAATCGTCCGCTGACGCTGGTCCCCAACTCAAGAATAGGAAGACGAAGAAGCCACAAGTGCTCATAGACCTGCGCAACATCCCACTGTTACCATGACCACAGTGGCCCAAATGGTTGCCCAGCCACAAACCACTTTCCAGATGGTGCCTCAGCAGTTAGTAATCCAGTCACCAGCCTTTAACCCAGGCTTTGAAAGGCACACCACTACCTTTCGCCCAAAAGGTAGAGGATCTAGACGAGGCTCCTCTAGAAACCTCTCAAGGGGTAGAGGAGGACTTGGTCAGGGTAACAAACCCTCCAGATCATCCAAGCAATGAGATGCTCCAGGTAGGAGGAAGAATCTTCCACTTTCAGTATCGTTGAACCTTCGATCCCTGGGCCCACAGCCTAATCAAGAATGGACTAGGGTGGAAATGGAACAGAACTCCACCTTCCTTTCCTCAATTCTTCCTACACTCCGACCCCTTATTGGAAGAATATACCTCAGAACTCTTGAACAAAAAGGTCATAAGGAAAGCAAAGTCCATCAAATTCCAGGGAAGGCTGCTTTGTGTCCCCAAGAAAGACTTGGACAAACTCAGAGTCATTCTAGACTTGTCTCCACTCAACAAGTTCATCGAGAACAACAAGTTCCAGATGTTAACCTTGCAACACATAAGGACCCTGTTACTGAAATGGCACACAGTCTCAAGAGACCTAGCAGATGCTTACTGGCACCTTCCATTCAGTCGCCCCCTCTCCTACCTAGGATTCAGGTTACAGAAGACAAAGTACGTCTTCAGAGCCATGCCCTTTGGACTAAACATAGCCCTAAGGATATTCACAAAACCTGCGGACACAGTCGTACAACAGTGACGCTTAGAAGGCATTCAGGTAGCAACATACCTGGACGACAGGCTGGTGTGGCCAGCATCCAAGACTGCTTGTCAGCAGGCAGCCACGAAGGTGATCCAGTTCCTGGACCATCTGGGCTTCAAGATCAACTACAAGAAGTCTCACCTCTCTCCAACTCAAGAGTTTCAATGGTTAGGAATCCATTGGAACTTGCAGTCACACCGCCTCTCCATTCCACCGAAGAAGAGGAAGAGAGATTGCGGGTTCTGTCAAGAGACTACTGAAATCAAACAAGATTTCAAGACGCCAACAGGAAAGAAGTACTGGGCTCTCTCCAGTTCGCAGCAGCAACAGACCCAGTGCTAAGAGCACAACTAAAGGATGCGTCAGGAGTCTGGGGAAGATACGCATCAAACGCTTGAAGAGATCAACAGAGACCGACACCGACCTTACTGCGATCGCTTCTGAGGCTGAGGTCGAAGGTCAAGAGCCTAGCAAGGACTATTCCCTTACAACCACCTCAACCGTCAGTAGTCATCAACACGGATGCCTCACCGGAAGGATAGGGAGGTCATTCCCACCAAAGGAAAGTACAAAGGAACTGGTCACACCAGTTCAAGACCTTTCACATCAACATTCTGGAGGCCATGGCAGTCTTCCTGACGTTGAAAAAACTATCCCCTCACAGATCAGCCCACATGAAGTTGGTCTTGGACAGCGAGGTGATAGTGAAATGTCTGAATCGACAAGGCTCGAGATCGCCCTACATCAATCACGTGATGTTAACCATCTTTCGCTTGGCAAGAAAGAAAAGATGGCACTTATCAGCAGTTCACCTACACGGGTTCCACAATGTGACGGAGGACGCTCTATCCAAGCGAAAGCCAATAGAGTCAGAATGGTCCCTAGACGCATACTCATTCTCCTTCATCTTGGAAAAAGTCCCAGAACTGCAGATCGACCTCTTCGCAACGAGCGACAACAAGAAACTACCTCGATATGTAGCCCCATATGAGGACCCTCGGGCAGAAGCGATGGACGCTATGTCCCTCGACTGGAACAGATGGAATCATATCTATCTGTTCCCTCCAACAAATCTCCTGCTGAAGGTCATCAAGAAGCTGAGATCCTTCAAGGGGACAGCAGCAGTAGTGGCCCCCAAATGGCCCAAGAGCAATTGGTTCCCTTTAGTGATAGAACTGAGGCTGAGGCTGTTTCCCCTAATGAACCCTGTTCTATCTCAACTGGTTCAGAGGTCGACTGTCTACGCCTCATTATTGAGAACCCAAAACCTACATCTCATGATTTTCTCACCTTAGCAGCCGAGAAAAGGTTTGGGATCTCAAAAGACAACATCGACTTTATAGAAGAGTACAAGTCAAAGTCAACCAGAAGACAATATGAATCATCTAGGAAGAAGTGGGTCTCCTTTGTCAAGGCAAATACGCCAGCAGAAATCTTGATAGACTTCTGCCTGTCCTTCTTCATCCACCTTCATGAGCAAGGCCTGGCTTCCAACACGATAACTACGTTAAGTCAGCTTTGACTAGACCTCTTCTCTACGCCTTCCAGGTGGACCTGGCGAACGAAATTTTCAATAAGATTCCGAAAGCATGCGCTAGAATTAAACCAGCAACCCCTCCAAAGCCCATATCATGGTCCATATCATGGTCCTTGGACAAAGTCTTGCACTACGCTTCAAGCTTGAACAACGAAGATTGCTCCCTAAAGGATCTAACACAGAAAGTGATATTCCTGTTCGCTATAGCCTCAGGGGCTAGAGTTAGTGAAATATTGGCCCTATCTAGAAACAAGGACCTGTGGTAGCTGCTCAGCAGGTTGCAAAACAAGCTTGACACCTGCATGGGACAAAAAGCATTTCGTTCAAGATAGCACTTGTCTCCTCCCTTGGGGTGCGACAGTCATACTGTTATGTTACTAGACCGGAAACTAGGGGCTGTTATGTTACTAGACCGGATACTAGGGCCACATAAAATATGCAACCAAGTAACTTCTCATTACAGTTAGGTTTGTAATGAAGTATCTCTCCCATATAAGGGGAAGGATGGATGGATTGTATGCACAGCCATTTCTCTATAATGCCCATACTTCAGACTTTATATCCTTATGGATCGAGATTCTTCAATAACCTCCTACTACTTACTGGTATGGACCTTATTCTAACACCTGCAACATCTTCATCCTCGGGTAGTTAGAAAGTTGATAGGAGGAGTCATAACTTTAATTTCTCTACAAGACTAAAGTACATCAACATTTCACAGGTTAGTTAGCCAGCCAGATTGGTTATAGAGGACTGTCTCCTTCCCAATGAGTCTATTAAAAGTTGATGGTTTGCATTATGTGCAGGAACAAATCACCTTCAAGTTTCACTTCCTGCCTCAACCACCCACTAGTTCTAGGTTAAAGGTCAAAGTAAGGTTTGCTCTACCTGTTGGATGGGGGTCCCTTCATTTCATCTAACAGATAACCATAGTTTACCTTGTTAAAAGTTTAATTACTGTTCCAGCTTTAATGAAGTCATACCCATATTGAAAATCTCAGGTTTGTATAGTTAGGAAAAATAGAAATTATTTTTAAAATGTGACTTTTCTTTCCCCTGCTGAAGTAACACTCTTCCCACTCAAGATGAGAGCCTACTCTTTTAATAAATGTTTTGTCATTTATCAGCCCTTTCTTGAGAGTCATGTGTACATATAAGTAATGTCAATAAATTTAGAAAACAGACTAATAATGTGTCCTGTCATCCTTATCAGACCAGCTGCTGCCATTTTGATTTACTGCTAAACATTAAACATCCCTCTAGTTTTTTTATATCACTTGCAGTATTAGACAAGGGCTGCCTATATCCTGTGCTTATCTTCCAAGTGGTCCTAACTGCAATATTTTAGTTACCTAGTTAGGACCTTGTTATAACAGCTGTCCAAGTCTATCTGTCACAGATTTCACATTTTTCCCCGAGCAACAGTCAAGACAGGTCGAGATTTTTTTCCCTTGTTTACCTTGCATCACTACATTCTTACCATTAAATTTTCACTATCATCGTTGATGCCCGAAGGTTACTGTAGTCAAAATTTTTCAAGTTTTACAGAAGGAATATACTGAATTTTGTTTCCTACCCATTTGCCTTTTTTAGTCATCTCTCAAAATAACTTATTTCACTTAGCTTTTCAGATCTTGTCTGAATTTCAATTGTCATTCCCTCTCGTTTGTTATTGAGGGAAATTTCTTGCAGAAGATATTAATGGCCTTAAATGGATGCCGCTTGAGTCGTCTCTGGTTTATTGGATAAAATGTGAAGAGAAGACACATTTATCATCAAAATCCTGGCCCACTCCATTATTGGGATTTCCTAAAACCACTTAACCTGGAGGTAAGTTAGTTGGTAGAAGCATCAATGAAGGGTGGGGGAGCCAACCCATTAAATCACTGAATGGTTTGAAAATGAAGTCTGTTGAGGAGAGATAAGTATTTGTAGGTTAGGACTTCTTGATGGATCAAGATCTTTCATCAGTGATACACAATAAATCAACCCTTTCATACCAAATCTTTTTAGTGTAAGTATGGTTCCAGATATTCTATTGAACAGACTTTTGACAAGAAGGTTTACAATCCTGTGGTGTTCGTGCTCAGTGCTTTCCTTCAACAGTGAATTTCTTAATTTCCTCAGAAAAGTAAATTCGCAATTAATAGTAGTATCTCGGGTTATGAGTAACTTTGACTGCAAAGAAATTGGAATTCTCGGTGAGAATATGAATTCGAACTAGATAAGTATTGTAACGGTCTGTAAGCAGATATTTCACGCCAAATGGGCATTTTTCGTGAACAAGTACTGTGCTGTACTAACAAGACCATCATATAATGCACAGAAATCAGTCACCAGGTGTCCATACGCCACCCATACAGCCATCCTATAATTTTTACCCCCTATAAGTGTTGGCTTTAATTTTACCCCTTTTTGTCTCACATTTCCTCACAAACCCCCTGCTCAAAACCTCACACTTTCACTCTCTTAGTAGCAATTGTGGTAGAAGCATCATCTTGTGCAAGTGTCTTTGGAACTATTCTTTATTGAGTTGTAATCGCTATTGTTCATCATAAAAGACATTTTGTGGTGTATTATAAAGTTGATAGTACCATTTAGTGTAGTATTGTGACAGTGGCCCACAAAATTATTAAGATAGAGAGTAAGATGATGAAGGTTACTGTAGATATGAAAAAGGAAATAATCATCTCGAAGCATGAACAAGGTATGCTCGTGGCCGACCTGGCTAAACTAGACAATCATCCCTTTTAAGATACCAACTACAGAGGATGGCCCTTTTTCCCTTGTAGATAGCTGCAGAGGACTATTGCAGGTATCATATATTTCCTGTGCATTGCCTTGTGGAAACCCTTTTACCTGGAAGAGATTCTGGATAGTCTCCAACTGTGAAGTTCCAGCGACTTCATGGATTGTTGGTATCTCTGAAGATGTAGCCGACAGATAAGTGTGAACCATTGGGGTAGTTCTCTCTGGACGTCAACTATAGGTGCTAACAGATCGGGATACCAATCAGCCTGCGACCTTCTGGGAGCCATCAGGGTCACCCTAATTTCTGGTATAATCAACACTCAGTTCATCAGTAAGGAGATTAGGATGAACAGAGGAAAGGCGTAGGTGTGCAGATGATGTCATGGGTGCTGGAAGTTGTCTTAGAACACCACCCATGGGTCTAGAGTAGGGATGTAAAACACAGGAAGTGTCTTGTTTAGCCGCATGGTAAACAGGTTGATCCATGGAGAACCCTGTAGAGCATGAGGCCTTTCTGCTACTCAAGTAAGCAGGAACTACTACAATCCTACAACCTACACCTGTTGACTAAGTATATGTGCTTGTGCATTACTCTTGCCAAGGCAACTCTACGTTGTGAAATGCCAATCAGAGGGGTATATGCTTCATCAGCTCACAAAGGGGCCAGGAAATAGTCCTCCCTTGGTAGTTAATGTAAGCTCCTATAGTGGTGTTGTCGCTTATCAACAGAAAAGCTACTTGCATTTCCAAGACATTGATGTGCAGATGTTACTTTTCTGACGATACTCATGAGACGACCAGGTCACTCGGGTGTGTACCCCACCTCTCCTTCAATGCATCTGAGAACAGCTGCATATATGGAGGCAGGGAGTAAAGTGGGACTCCCCTGGCGAGGTATTCTCTTCCATCCACCAGGTAAGAATGACCTGAGCCTCCTACCTTACTGAAACCTGCTGACTGAGTCTATTGCGTAAGCATTACTCTTGCCAAGGTAACTCTCTTTGTGAAACACCAATCAGATGGTCAGCTCACATAGTGGTGTTACCACTCCTCAACTAGAAATGCTACTTGCATTTCTAGGGAGTTCATGTACAGATGCTTCTCTTCACACCATACTCCTGAGATGACCAGGTCACTTAGGTGCATGTCCTACTCCTCCTTCAATCCATCCAAGATCATCTGCAAATATGGAGGCAGGGAGTCAAGTGGGACTCCCCGGGCAAGGTATTCTCATCCACCAACCACCAAGTAAGATTGACCTGAGCTTCCTGCCCCACTGTAACAGGAAAATCTGGATGATTTCAAGAAGTTGATCAGTGATCATTCAAACATACTGAAGAGATACCTATTGAAGGTGCCCATAACGAACGAGCTTATCTGCGAGGAGGGAGGCCAGGAAGACTACCGGTGACAGGCTGGGAGCACTGTCTTGGAAAGGAACAGTTTCACTACCTACTTTGAGCTTGCTGATATGACCATCTGACAGAAAGACTCACTGCTGCAATGTCTATCAGCATGCCCAAGTATTTTAACCTGTGCTTGGGTGTGAGATTCGACTTCTCCAAGTTTATCACAATCTCCAGATAGTGACAAAATACAAAAAAGCTAATCTTGATCCTGCCTCACACAGGAGGTCAAGATCAGACAATTGTTGAGACACATCAACAGACAACAGATGTATCCCTTGTTAATAGGCCTGAGCTGCTACCAAAGTTAACACACGAATAAATACCTGACAGGCAGTACATAATCTGAAGCAGTCTTGAACTGGTACACCATAGGGTAAAGGGAAAAGCGCAAGAATTTTCTAGATGACTGACGCCAGATACTTGGAAGTACTGTACGCATCCCTCAGATCCACTGAGAGCATGAAGTTTCCTATTCTGATGGAAATTAGCACAAAATGTACTGCTTCCATCCTGATCTTCATTAGATGCAGAAACTTGTCCAATGAAGATGTCAATGACTGGTCTCCAGCCCTCAGAGGACTTCGCCCAAAAGAGTTGGCTGTAGAAGACTGGAAATTAGTCTCTAATGACTAAGTGCACTCTTTTCCAACATCCCTTTTACCTCTGTCCGCAAAGCCAGTACTCTCGGTGATATTAGAGGATTGGATGAGAACACATCGTTATGTGAAATAGGGGGCTGACAGTCTAGAAAAGGTATTAAGTATCTGTCCCAGACACTCGTTATCCAAGGTTCGGCACCATGTCTCTGCCGGGTTACCCAATGGTAAGGCAAGCATCCCCCTACTCTCTTTAGCAAGAAAGGGGAAACACTGGCATTAACACTTCCCTCTCTGTCTTCTCCCTGTCACCTACCTTCTTGGAAGGACCAGGCTGGGAGGATCGAAAGGGTTGTGTAACATAAGCTCCCTTCGGGTGAAAGTATTTTTGAGTGGCCTTGATTGGGGTCTAGGTAAGGATCTGTGGGCTTGGCAAAACCCTTGGGTTAGGCAGCAGATCCCTTAGAAGGGCTTGAAAAAATCTGCGCACTGGATCAGGGAGTCCTGCAAAGTAGTTCACTTTTCTTTCACTGCCTGCATGTGATTGACCCCTCAGCAGGAGAGATGTGGCTGCCCAGACCAAAGTGTTCAATAGCATCAAAGTTATCTCTGAACTAACATTTTCCGAGAATTTAGAAACCAAGACATCTCTCTTCAAAATCCAGCTGGCCCACTGGTTACATGACTGGTGTGTCAGGAAAGCCACTGTCTTCTCGCCAGACTGCTTGAGACTCTTTTTACTTTTCTAAAGACTTCACTGACTTTGCTTAGTACATCACTGCACCTGACCACTTGTCAAGCCAAAAGAAGCTTAGAGGGAGGTAATGACAAATGATTCAATGGCTGCAGGCTTAGCAGACAAGAAGAATGTGCCTTGCGAGTCCAGTCTGTCCAAAGAGTCCACTCCTGTCAGCGAGCACACTGACAGCTCAACTCGAAGAGGTGATGATACAGCTTTCTCTGGAGCATAGAACCTTCTTTGCCTTAAAGAGTGTAGGTGGAAAGACCTTGTTTAGACTTATTGGAAGCAAGATTAGCATTCCAAGATCCACAAATCTGATAGTTAATTTGATCCAGAGTCAAACTAGTCATATCTGACCAGGCCAGCTCCAGTGATGGCTTCAACTCTTGAGGGGCACTAAAGTGTCAATCAATGATTAAAATTCTTCTTTAAGGCAGAGCCAAGGTGGCCTCAACACTCCAACTCTGGAATGTCTATCTCCATTGGTACTGGGCCAAGGTGCCTTAGGGGCAGAAAAATTGTAATTACCCTCATACCTAGCCTGGGTAGAGGGTGCCGCAGGCCACTCTGTGTCACTTCCAATGAATACAAGCATTCTGATCCCACAATAAACCCAGCAACTTATCTGGGTCAGGGTAACCAACAAAACTGAAGGAAGGACCCCAGGGGCTGATCAAAGCAGAAACTGAAGAATAAGCTCGTACTCTTCCCTCTGCTGATCAAGTAGGGGAGACAGCCACAGCCCTGATACCAGCATCTCCACCGCTGTCCCGTGGTTGTTGATTGCACATAAGCATGCAATGACAGTCTCTGAGTGGTGTCATCTTCAAGACAATGTACCAAAATACAGCAACCAGAACAAGATCAGTGGTTTACCGTCCATGCAGGAAATGTGAGTGAGGGCACCAAAGCTCTTCCAACGTATAACCAACAGAAGGCATACAGGGCCATAGCATGGAACCTTGACACGTAGTCCTGGCCCTACTCTATACACCAAAACCAAGGGGTATTGAACACAGGATCATGGGTCCAGCTACCATTGGACTGGAAACCACCTGGGTGTTGTCCAACACCCTGGGAAGAGATGTGGTGTTATAAACAGCCCTTTCCTCACAACTACAACCTACCATCTTGGGTTTCTTTGACTTTTTTCTACTCCTTTTCTTCATCATAGAAGGAGTGTCAGAATCAACGTTAGAAGACAAAAAGGAGGTTACCCATATGAGGTCGGTTTGCTGTAAGTGATCTGTCCAAAATTGCCCACCATCACCAATACACAGTGGCCAGCATTGTGATGAAAACTGGCCAAAACCCAGACATGAATAATACAACAACATTTCAGGCACCAATTCCTAGCGGCAGTGGAACAACTGCCTAAGGCAGTGGTTCTCAACCTGTGTTCGATCGAACCCCAGGGGTTCGGTGAGGTAGTCTCAGGGGTTCGGCGGAGGTAACGCACCACGTATGATATGAGAGTGGCACTTGCCAAGGTTAAGCCTCTGATTTCTGAAGTTGTCTCTGAAAGGCAACTGAAAAATTCGAATTGATTTGCAATAAGTATTCATTATGTTTCTGTTTTTGTGTGAAGTTCATATTTTGTTGATATATTTAGGTGTAACTTTTTGTTTCTTTTCCTCTTTATTTCATTCACCTCTATGTATATATATATATATATATATATATATATATATATATATATATATATATATATATATATATATATATATATCCAACTAAGAAGGGTTCAATGAGTATACATATGATGATTGTGGGGTTCAGTACCTCCAACAAGGTTAAGAACCTCTGGCCTAAGGTAACAAGCAGTTGCATTCCACTGCAGTGGGTGCTAAAAATTATCAGGACCCTGTCTAGGGAAGATCTT
>NC_090735.1:140039768-140049768 GCF_036898095.1 Palaemon carinicauda | reverse complement strand
CATAATATACATATATACATAATTAGACAGTGTATATATATATATATATATATATATATATATATATATATATATATATATACATATATTATATATATACATATGTATACATATATATACTGTATATGTATACAGTATATATGTAATGATTAGAATAGTAATATTACATGTTTAAAACAAATGACGTAATATGTCATGTTGGTTGGAAGAGCTGACCGTGAGATTTGCTATGGTCAACTCAAATTGTATACAGGATGTAAGATGCTAAGTTGTCATTCTTTCTTAGTGTCAACACATTGTCTCTTCGTGTGAAAGTTTGTGACGTCACCGGATGCAGGTGTCTTCCGATTCCGTCACTTAGCCAAATTAAAGCAAGTGTACGATATTTGGGATATCAGTAATTTGTTCAGTTCATATCAAAACTTCACCAGAATTGGTCATGTGGACCAACACAGCTTCCTCCAGTGATGGAGATGTTTAACTCAGTTGTTATTCACAATAAAACTTAAAAACTACTAAAATGTGTTCAGTAAACCATTCAAATACATTTGAAAACAACTCATACTCAAATGTGTGCTTAAGACAGTAGCACACCAATAAATGGTGGCAGCGATTAAACTCTAAGACAGCGATTAAACTCTAAGAATTAGAGAAATATCTTCAAGACTTCAAAATAAATAGCTGTAAAACCAGAGATATATCTTCAAGACTTCAACATAAAAGCTGTGAAACCAGAGAATGATCTTCAAGACTTCAAAATAAAACTATCTACAAGAATCTACAATTTTGACTAAGTCCAACGAAAATGCTAACACCAACATATGTTAGTATACAAATAGAATCTTCAATCAACATCCTAGGAAACCCAAGGACTGGCATTCAACTATTGCAAAACATATCCAGGAAGACCTACATTCTACAAGAAACTAGAACGAGACATCGCTAACAAAACATCAAGAGAGAGAGAGAGAGAGACGACTCGACTTCATATATAAGCTAAGTACAGAGATTTTGTATTCATTTCAGTTTGGACAGTGAAGTGTAGTTATCACAAGTCGTTAGTCAAATATTACTGGGGTGAGTGAATTCCTAAACTTTGTTATAAGAAACTCCGAATTCTCATTTAGAATTTTTCTTTCTTTGTGCTAATTCCTTTTTCTTTCATAAACTCTTGGGGGGAAATGTATTGGGATTAGTAACATTGTTGGGGGAATTTTATTATACATATGCGTTTACGCAGTGGGCGTCTGTACTCACATAGATATTTTGATAGGATTGAAAGGGGTCAAAGAGATAGAAAAAAAAAGAATACAGCAGTCATGGCTCCTCCTGTCAGCCCTACCCCTGGACCTAGTGGTGTAGGCCAGGCTAATCCTCCTCCAATTGTGACGCTTGTAAATGCCAGGTCAGCAATCCTTCCTTTTCAAGGCCGTGTCAACGGGTTCTTGCTACAAAATGTGGAGTCATGGATTTCATCCGTTGATGCCCATTTAAATGCCAAACAAATCGTAGATCCTTTTGTACAATTACAAGAAGCTAAAAGTTTTATAGATTTTTCTAAGGGGGATGCGAGTGCGTATTTAAGAGGTGTTTCATTTCAGGAAGCAGTTACTTGGGATGATTTCAAAGTTAGGTTACGCGCGATCTATGGGGGTGAGGAAGCTTTGGATGTAGTGTTAACGTTACGAAATACACTTAATCAAGCCACTATGAATCGGCTTAATGTTGTTGAGAGAGCAGCTCTCATAGCTGATAGGCTTAACGAATATCAGGACATTTTAGGTAATTCCACTTGGGTTACTAACGATAATATCTCCGTGAAAGATTTTTTACGATTAATGTATTTAACTTGCATGACACTTATGTTGCCTGAAGCTTTAGTGCGGTGCTTTGATAAGAAGTTAATGCCTGCAAGTACGGAATTGGATGTCTATAAACAGATAAAGAAGCACATGTCCAAGTGTCCAGATCTCGATCCCGTGTTAACTCAAGTTTTTGCTAAGAATGAAACAAAACCACAAACAGTGAACGTAATTAATAATCCAGTAGCGGGAGTGACGTGTTACAACTGCAAACGTCAAGGTCACATAAGCGCAGACTGTAGAACGAAATTTTGTTCAGTTCACAACACAGGATCACATTCTTATAGTCAATGTTACGCGCGTAAGACACAACAATATCCTAGAAATACACAGTCAATTCCACAGTCAGTTCCATATGGAAATAAAAAGAAAAATCCTCATTTTAACAATAAGAAGAAACAACAAAATGTCAATGCAGTTCAGAGTCCGAAACAAACAAACACTTCTTCAAATATCGCTGAGCCTGGGCCGTCAAACCAGACCTCGCAAAGTCAGCCTAATTTTCAGAATGTGCAGAGCAAAGCAAATACCACATAGTTAACTCTAGAGGGGAAGAGAGTGATGTTGGGTCAAGGTCATTTATGTCAACATCAATAGTATTGAATAATCAATTTAATGTTTTATCAGATAATTGTGAGACAATAGATTTTCCTATGAAACACACGGCCGAATTAAGTAAAACAGTGCATGCTCCCGTAGATTTGCAACGAATTCATACAATAATAAGCCAAAATGAGTTACGGCCAACCTTATATGCTGTAAATTTAGAACACAAATCCTTTACGTTATTTTTTGACTCTGGTAGTCCACGTAATATTATGGATTTGAAGACGCATCATTTGTTGTTTTCGAACTTTCCGATTGAAAAATCAGGAATTAGACTTTCAGGTATAGGAAATAATGAATTAAACGTCATAGGCATAACTCATGTTCAGTTCAGAGTCGGTAATCGCACATTTGCCGATACATTTGTTGTTGTGAAAAACATTAATATGTATCCAGCTGTAATTATAGGATACCCATCTATGGGAAATCAAAACATTATCTTAGCTCCTGCAAAGCACGGCGTGTATATCAAAGGGAAATTCTATAAGTCTTCTAATACTTTAAAGTCAGTTTTGGATAAAAAGGAGACGACAAATGTAACCGTAACGTACGTTGAAGAACCAATAACTTGTCTCACTAATAAAGAAATAATATACGCGACCCAGCAGAATTCTCGTTCACCCGTAATATCATCTTGCACGCAATATATCGAACCAAACATACCTTCGAATTTAATAGTGCAAATAAAGAAAACACTACCGGGATCTGAAATATTAATCCTTTCCGATACTTTGAAAACCAACGGATTGTCTGTCACACAAGCTATTTATACAGTAGGCTCACATCAGCAATGTAATATCGAAGTCTGTAATCATTTAAATAACACTTTAGTAATTCACAAAAATCAACATATCTTGGATGTAGAAGTTTATAAACATCGTATTCTTACCGTTGCTGAAATCAATCACTCTCAATCAGTTGCGGATGAATCCCTTTTACGATCTATTAAAAATAAAATCAGTAAGGACATTCAAGACGAAGAAATTCAGCAGAAAATTTTTGAACTTTTAAATAAATATACAGATGTCTTTTCCACTACGGATGGATCCTTAGGAAAAACAGATGTGATCGAGCATCAAATAAGGTTAAAAGACAAACAGAAAATTATATATGTACCCTCGTACAGACTCCCTATGAAATTCCAGAATGAAATAAATGATGAAGTAGGTAAAATGTTAGAGGAAGGAGTCATTAGAAAATCAAATAGCCCTTATAATTTTCCTTTAATAGTTGTACCGAAAAAAGATCGAACATGGCGTATCTGCGTCGACTTTCGTCGTCTAAACGAGGAAACGATCCCTGATCGATTCCCAGTGCCATGTACTGACGATATTTTGTCTTTGTTAGGTCAGAATAAATATTTTACCAGTTTGGACTTACTTAAAGGCTTTCACCAGATATCATTAGAAGAAGATAGTATCCCATACACAGCCTTCAGCACAGCCAGGGGACATTATGAATTTTTACGGATGCCTTTTGGTTTACGTTGTGCTCCTATAACATTTACAAGAATGATTAACATAGTGTTTGGAGACTTGTTAGGGGATATATTGCATGCCTATATGGATGATCTTGTAATCTTTTCCAACACCTTAGAGGAACATCTACGTAAGTTAGAACTAGTACTACAGAGATTAAGACAACATAACTTAAGGGTAAAGATTAGTAAGTGTGAATTTTTCAAAACAGAATTGATATATTTTGGTTTCATGGTGTCAAGCCAAGGTCTTAAAGTAGTCCATGATAAGGTGTCGGCTATACGTAATTTTCCCATACCTACTAATGTCAAGGGAATACAGCAATTTCTGGGTTGTAGTGGATATTACAGGCGTTTTATACGCAACTATTCAATAATAGCCGCTCCTTTAACTGATCTTACGAAGAAGGGCGTAGATTTCATATGGTCTGAGCAACATCAACAGGCGTTTAATACTTTGAAAGATGAACTGTGTAGTTCTCCTATCTTAAAATTTCCTGACTTCGGTAAGGAATTCTTCATTGCAACAGACGCCTCAGACTTAGGAGTAGGAGGGGTATTGCTTCAGCAATATGATAAACAGTTTTTCCCGATAGCTTTCTATTCTCGAAAATTGAGAACTTCCGAAAGTAAGTATGCAGTAATAGACAAGGAAGGACTAGCTATTGTTAATTCGCTAGTGCATTTTAAGTTCATAATTTACGGTTATCCCGTTAAGGTTCTTACTGACCATAAACCACTAACAGAGTTCTTTAAAGGCTTCAATCACAGCCCTAAACGAACTCGGTGGCATTTAATCATTCAAGATTTTGGCGCAAGAATCGGGTATTTACCTGGGAAAGCAAATATCATTGCGGATGCATTATCACGCAACCCCGTGTCATCTTGTACGGAGTCTTTAGCTGAATTAATAGATATATCAACATCCATGCCTATTGTAAAAACAATATCTGAACAAGAAGATTTAGGCTGGAGTGCTGAATTGTTACAGACTGAGCAAAGAAAAGATCAGAAAATAGAAACAATTATAAATGCTTTGAAAGGCAATCATAAAGAAAAAGAATATATAAAGTATAAGCAGCAGAATTATGTAATCAAAGATAATATTCTGTGTAGGACTGTGACAAGGAAAACCCGCAATACACCACATGTAACTAACGACCAGGTAGTAGTACCAAACTCACTTGTTTCCACTGTCCTGAATTGGTTGCATTCAAATCCATTACATGGACACCCTGGGTTCTCATTAATGTCACAGAAAGCCAAATCATTGTTTTATTGGCATACAATGCTTACAGATATAAAAAGACACATAGCTAATTGTCGCACATGTCAGGAAAACAAAGGGCATACGAAAACACCTGTTAGCTTAGGAGCTTATCCTGTTCCCAATCAACCCTTTGAAAGAATACATTTAGATTTGTTAACAGGATTTTACGAGTCAGACAGAGGGAATAAGCACCTCTTAGTGATTATAGATGCTTTAACTCGATATACAGAACTAATAGCGCTTAAAACTAAAACTGCGATTGAATGCGCTAGGAAGTTTTACGAGTGTTACATTTGTAAACATGGAATTCCACACATGATAATCTCAGACTCGGGTGGTGAATTTAATAATCACTTTCTTATCTCATTGTGTGAATTCCTCAACATAAAGAAGGTTAATACCATGATATATCACCCAGAGTCGAATGGGCTAGTGGAAAGAGCAAATAGGAAGATATTAAATATATTAAGGGTAACACTAGGGGGATCAGACCCCAACTGGGATATTGCAATACCGGCGGCACTGAGTACTCTGAATCATTCATATCATATATCAATTAAAATGTCACCGCATGAAGCATTGTATGGTACCCCAGTTAGAACACCTTTCCATGTATTAACGCCTACAACTAATCTATCAAATCCTTTAAAAGAATGTATAAATGCAAGTATAAGTCGATATGATATCCTTCGAAAGAATTTAGAAGAATCACAAATCATAATGAAAAGGAATCATGATAAAATAGCGAAACCAACTAAAACATATACCGTGGGTGATAACATCTATATTCAAATCAATGTCAGAAAAGGGCTCAACTATAAACTAACACCTAAGTTTGAAGGCCCATTTAACATTTTGGAAACATTAACGGCCAATAGGTTTACAATTCAAAACGTAGCCCAACCCACGGATGAGAGAATAGTACCATTGTCTCACATAAGAAATTAAAAAGAAGTGAGGAAAAATTTTAATTTTTGTAACTAAAAAGTTTTCTTTTTAATACAGGAGTAATTACATATATTTTTTCTCGTTACAGGTTTCCAAGATGAATTTTTTGTTGTTGGGAGTGATATTGTTCGCTCAGACATTTTTTTCGTATGGGATGAGTTCTAAGACTAAGAATATATATTTTAAATATGGCAATATAGTTGAAAGACAAGAAGACATTTTTATTACATCAACCAACGTAATTGTCGAAGTGCATATGCAAGCAATTTTTCTTCAAGAGAATGATGTCACTAGCTTAAGAACCGCCATTTCAAGGTTTTCTGCATCATTGGATGAGTTGCATAGGAGACATTTTCATTTGACTACTAAGAGCTTGCTTGGATCAACATTAAAAGTTGCAGAGATGCTATCTGATGACTTGAAAAATAAGACTGGAGAGACAGGATCTTTGGCTTATGACCTTTTGATGTGGACTGTAGGACACGAACAAAAAGAAAGACGGAATCCGTTCATTTATGCTGCATTAAGCATCTTTGGGTCTGTTGCAAGTTTAGGTTTAGGACTTTCCAATCGTCTTAAAATTAGTAATCAAAATAAGAAAATTGAGTTCTTGACTCATAAAGATGAATTGATTATGTCAGAACTAAGGGATCAGTTAGCTTCAATCAATAAAATTATGGATTTGTTAAATGAACATTCAGATAATATCGTTCAAATTATGGAAGTACAGGATTTGTTAGCAACATTAACGTATTATGATTCAAAGATAGATCACATACATAACAGAATTGCACATTTCATTGAGAAATCCAAGGATTATGTAGAAGCTATCACGTTAGCAACTAAAGGTGTAGTGTCGCCCCATTTGTTGCCTATACGTTACTTAAAATTAGTTCTGGAGAACACTAGGGATAAACTAGGCTATGTTCCTTTGTTAGACGAACATAGGTTAGAATTTTATTACAGCCTAATTACAGTAAACGTAGATAATAACAAGGTTAGGATTACAATTCCCTTTGATTCTTCCGATGCCTGGCAATCTTACAGGATATCACCATTTCCGACTTTCATGACGAATCACTCAAATCCAGTAATATCCAGTTTGACAGGACACGTATTGATTTCCCCAGACAAGGAAACATATACGGTCATTAAAGACTTAAATCAATTAACTCACTGTTCAGACGCAATGGATAGAAAAATATGTACAGCTGACTCATTTGAATTCCGTAAAAACTTGATGGATTCATGCGAGTTAGGTATAGTGCTAGACGGTGCTCTCTCCCATACAAGTGAAAATTGTCTGGATAAGCTTTATCCCTTTGACAATAAAGAATTCAATTGCAGACTAAATAATGGCTCGTGGATACGATACGACAAGGACGGCTTCAATGTATCATGCCCTGACGGATCCACATCCTTCAACCACATCTTCGTCGCAGCAGATGGCTGTACCGGGACTTCCCCGAATTCCATGGTGACTGGCCTACGGACAATCATCAGAGAACGTGCTTACTTCGCGAACTTCACGTGGACCTCTACAACGCCCGCACTTCCTCTCCCCTATAAAGGAAGTGTGGCGAAACGCTTAATGAAACTTACCGAAAAGGACCACCTGTCGCCGACTTACAAAGAGATTCTTCACCCTATATTACTAGCAGGTTTATTTGTAACGGCGTTAATTTTTATCGCCGTGAACATCCTTGTTTGGCGTAGGTTACGGCACAGCAAGCAGCTACAAAGGAACGAGTTGAATAGCCCTGACAATACCCCTTACCTGATCCAGTTCAAAGCTGTATGAGTGGCCACCTCATTCGCTAAGGGAGTAATTTGTCAGGATGATGTTTGTATGAAAAGCTGATTAGTACGCTAGTAATATGTAATTAAAGAAATTCTCTACATTTGCATTGTTAAAAATACATTTAAAATAACATTTAAAAAAATAAATAAAATAAAAAAGGATATAAATAATTTTTTTCTCTCGGCATCTAATAAAAATATATAAGCCGGAATGTTAAAAAAGAAAAGAGAAAAAAAAAAAAAGAAAAAAATATATATAAGATATATAACAGAATCTATGGGCATCTAATAAAATGTATCAGCCCTATATATAAATATATATATATATATATATATATGTACGAAACCGTGGTACGTGTACGTACCAGGAATTCGTATTTGTGCACTAAAAATTGAGTATCTTGTTTCTGACAAAGGTAACAATTATTCTTTATCAAGTTACCGAATCATTTGTAAGTCAGAATTTGTTTTGTTTTTTGGTACCATGTAATCATTTGCTAGCAATGTACCATATATATGATCTTGGTTTTATCATGCATTTTTCTTTTTGCTTTGGTAATATCTTTTTTGTATGCATTATTGTTATTAATTTTGATGTGCCTATTTGGACATTCGTCCTCAGTTGGATATAGCTAGTTTTGAACAATGAATGATACGTATGTCCAGTCACACCTAATAACCATGTTTCGGCTTGTTGTTAAATTTTTGTAAAAAAAATTGAGATAGCTGGCCGAGCTTATGTAATGATTAGAATAGTAATATTACATGTTTAAAACAAATGACGTAATATGTCATGTTGGTTGGAAGAGCTGACCGTGAGATTTGCTATGGTCAACTCAAATTGTATACAGGATGTAAGATGCTAAGTTGTCATTCTTTCTTAGTGTCAACACATTGTCTCTTCGTGTGAAAGTTTGTGACGTCACCGGATGCAGGTGTCTTCCGATTCCGTCACTTAGCCAAATTAAAGCAAGTGTACGATATTTGGGATATCAGTAATTTGTTCAGTTCATATCAAAACTTCACCAGAATTGGTCATGTGGACCAACACAGCTTCCTCCAGTGATGGAGATGTTTAACTCAGTTGTTATTCACAATAAAACTTAAAAACTACTAAAATGTGTTCAGTAAACCATTCAAATACATTTGAAAACAACTCATACTCAAATGTGTGCTTAAGACAGTAGCACACCAATATATATGTATATATATATATATATATATATATATATATATATATATATATATATATATATATATATATATATATATATATATATATATATATATATACTGTATATATATATATATATATATATATATATATATATATATATATATATATATATATATACAGTGTTCATATATATATAATATATACATATACAGTATATATATATATATATATATATATATATATATATATATATATATATATATATATATATGTACACACATATACATACATATATAAAGTTGTATATATATATATATATATATATATATATATATATATATATATATATATATATATATATATATCTATATATGTATGTGTGCATGTATATATATATATATATATATATATATATATATATATATATATATATATATATATATATATACAGTATATATATATATATATATATATATATATATATATATATATATATATATATATATATATATATATATATATATATATGTGTGTGTGTGTGTGTGTGTGTGTGTGTGTGCGCGTGTGTCTGTGCGTATGTTTGTGTACATACATACATACATACACACATATATACATATTAAACATATATCCAAATCTATATATTTCTATACATGTATACATACCGTATATATCCATATACAAACAATATACAGTATAAATATATATATATATATATATATATATATATATATATATATATATATATATATACATATATATATATATATATATATATATATATATATATATATATATATATATATATATATACTTTATAGATACATATACATATATACTGTGTATGATATACACGTGTG
>NC_090735.1:139967268-140032268 GCF_036898095.1 Palaemon carinicauda | reverse complement strand
ACCTCCTAATGAAAGTCCTGAACAAACTGTGGACTTTCAAGGGAACAGCAACTCTATTGGCTCCCAAGTGACCCAAGAGCAACTGGTATCCTCTTGTTCTGGAACTCAAATTTCTCTAGGTCCCTCTACCATCTCCAGTGCTGTCCCAGGATGTTCAACAGAATACTGTCCTCACTTCCTCTTGGATGATGAAAAACCTGCCGCTTATGATTTTCTCGCCCTTGCGGCTCAAAGAAAGTTCAGAGTTGTAAAAGAGAGAATTGACTTCATAGAAAAGTACAAGTCTAACATCACAAAATGCTAATATTTGTCTTCCTGGAAAAAAATGAGTTGCATTCTTGAAAAGTCATCAGCCCTCTTCTATTTCTATGGACTTATGTATTTCTTTATTATTTCATTGCATGATCACGGTCTGACTTCTACAACTATTGTTTCATGTAAGTCGGCACTGACTAGACCCATTGCTTATGCTTTTGATATTGAACTCAACAGCAAGCTGTTCAATAAGATCCCAAAGGCTTATGCTAAACTGAAACCTAATCCTCCTCCCAAGGCTACTTCAAGGTCGTTGGATGAATTCCTGCACTTTGCCTCTTCGATAGATAACGCCTCTACCTCTCTGAAGTATCTTACTCAAAAGTCTATCTTTTTGCTTACTATTGCTTCTGGTGCTAGTCACTGAGATTGTGGTCATTTCAAGGGATGATGGCCACATTGAATTCTCAGAATCAGAGGAGGTAAATCTTTACCCAGAACCTGCATTCTTGACGAAAAACAACTTCCCACTACAGGAGGATCATTCTCTATGAACCGTGGAGTGCCTTAAAAGCTACCTGTTAAAGAATCAGGCCTTTAAAGTCGGTCAACCTTTTAAAGGGAAGACGACCAAATCTAATCTTTCTCTAGAACAGCTAAGGTCCAAACTCACCTATTCCATCAGAAGGGCTGACCCTGATAGTATACCATCAGGTCATGACCCTAGAAAAGTTGCTTCTTCCTTACTTTTTTTCCAATCTAAGTCCTTTGCAGGCTTACAGGCTTACACAGGATGAATATCTTCAAGGGTGTTCTTCAAACAATACTTACGTCAGTTGGAAGATATTAAACACTTTGTAGTTGCCACTGATAGTGTGATTACACCAGCTTTCTAAGTGTTGTGCATGGATTCATTTGGACTGTTTAGTTGGGTTTTCTCAGCCTTCTTTATGCAAGGGGGTTAATGTTTTTCTTTTCAATGTTTTATTTATAATTTTTAAAAGTCCAAGGTGATATTTTCCTTTTATGTCATGATTGTTACTATTTTACTACAATTACATAATTTTGGGGTCTGAAAACTTCTGTTTTCTATTTATATCTACTGTATATAATGTTACATTGATTACTGTTGCATTTATGAACCTTTGGAAACAATAAAAGACTACTGTTCCTTTTGCATCTCTTTTCATTGGACCTACTGTACAAAATGAAAGCAGTGTACCTTAATTTTTAACCTTCCTTTTATAGACTTAGGTCTTTTCATCTACTGAAGGCAAAGATCTTATTCAAAGTAAGAGGAAGTGTGATATTGATTTCCTTTGCTCCTACTTTTTACAAACATATCGCTTACACTCATGGCTTGTTACCATAGTTAAAATAGTAAGGGGAGTATGGTTATATCTATGAAGTGTAAAGGGATAAAACTCAACTGACCACAACAGAGAATAATAATTATCTGGTACACTTCCATCAGGATGACATGGCTTAAGCCTAAAAATACATTTTGACATAGGAAAATCTATTTTTGGGCTAGATAGCCATGTCATCCTGAAGGCCCGCCCGCTGCTTTTCATCCGCTCCCAATTCTCAGTGTGAAGACTCGCGTCATGCGATGGCTGGTCCTGGAATGGTTCTACAGGAAACATGCTAGATGTAGCACACCGGGATCGGGAATTGTAACAGCTTTCTCGCCCAAGTATCTAATCCTATCCCATATCCTTTGCGACAAGGTATACTCTATTCAGGGTAGGATAGGTGTGGCTTGTTTTAAACACATCCCTGGTGTATACACAATATCTCTCAGAATATTCGCTCCAGAGGTTAGAACTCCGTGATACCTCTACAGGTAAAATTCTCTGGTATAATATGCACAGAAATATCCCAAGTAGAAAGCTTCCATTGAGTAACTTCCGTCATGAAAACATTGCTACGTCACCAAAAATTAGATTTTCCCATGTCAAAACCCATTATATAGTATGGTTATGAGTGTATATATATATATATATATATATATATATATATATATATATATATATATATATATATATATATATATATATATATATATATATATATATATATATATATATATATATATATATATACACACACAAGTATATATAGAGTATGCTGAAAAGGTACCACAATGATATGAGATGAAGTATTAAATTATGTGTCCTTCTGTTAATTACACATCAATCATTACAGATGATAGACAAAAAACCATAAGATACACTTTGTATTTTACAAAAAAAAAAAAAAAGGAAAAAAATAAACCTTTATAATTGTCTTATATTATTGAGGTACCTTTTCATCATCATAACTATGACAGCATTTACTTGCACTACACATACACACACTCATATACATACATATATATATATATATATATATATATATATATATATATATATATATATATATATATATATATATATATATATATATATATATATATATATATATATATATATATATATATATATATATATATATATATATATATATATATATATATATATATATATATATATATATATTTCTGGGTCGACCTGTGGCGGCCGGTGAAAAGGGTCCTTCTTTACACTTTTCTGATATAAACCTTCCAAATATACCAGAGAAAGATAAAAGCATGGAATGCAGAGGTTACTACCCTCGCGCGAGCACCTTGTGGGTGTCGTGTAAAAAGCAGGGGCACGTGAAAGCCACTATTCACAGGCTGTCTTCCATTTAGCTAATTACTTCGTCAAAAGGGATAGGCCGATACAGAGGCACCAGCTATGCTACCAGATCCACGCTACCGACGCCCGACGCGAGCACCATCTGAACAACATCCTTCTGTTTTGGACTTGATAGCTTGATCTTAGATTTTTGTGTTCTTGGTATTTTCACGTTTCGTGGATTAATTTCATCATGGCCGAAGCTCCAACTTCACCCATACCAATGTTAAGTACCATAGTTTGTTTTGACAGCTTTTTGCAGTACCGGGCAATTGTTCTCTGGCCAGTATATTGTTGTTTTTATTTCGACCGGCTTGGCCTTCCGCGGTGTCGGCAGCCATTGTTGTTTTGATTTGACACGCTGGGAATTCATGTTAGTCTTGCCCATTTGGTATTCTGTCAGTTAGGTTCTTGGTTAAGTCACTGGCTTACGCCTTTTTGAACTATTATTATTATTATTATTATTATTTCCTATGGTACTTTTTGCTAGCAAGTCCAGTCTCGAACAAGAATAGCGTTCTGGCCTTATTATAGTTTAGTACCCGCCCTGAGAGGCGTTCGTCAGTTTACTAAATCCTTTTAAATTTTGTTAAAGTAGACGTTATTCTTCGTTCATAGTCTTGTATTTGACGTTGCAATTTTATTGTTATACTTAATTAGCTTCTTTATATTGAAACCATGAGAGCGAGAGCATGGAGTTCTCGTTTTCTGTCGCTCAGTCACGAGTTACCCTTTCTCTCGTTTTCTTTCTTAACCTCGAGTATGAGAGGTGGATTTCCTGTTTTCCGTTTTATATGATCACGGGTTCTCCCTCCCCCCTCTCCCGCTACGGGTATATGATATCTTACGATTTATTTATTTTGTGGTTACTGTTACTATAGCTAGCGTTATTAATAGGTCCTGTTCGTGTGTGAGTCATTGTTTTGGGCCATCCTTAAGACACCCCCTGTTCCCCTCGTAGTTCCGTCCTCTCCCCATTACGGCTTGGGAGTAGGATCTGAACATTCATCCACTCCGCCGTGAGTTCTACTCCGCCATGAGGGATACTCATTGAGCTTGGAATTATAGTTATATATCATTTGGAGTGCAACCCTCTGGCAGGGCCTCATCCCCCAGGTGGTCCCTTGCACCCAGTCTCCGGCCACGGCCATATCAACACAAAATATTCATTATTAATCACATATTTTTTCCGGACCTTTCACCGGACCTCCGGCTTTACCAGAGATCACCAATACGCTTAGCAATGATGTTAGCCTTAGCTTTTAGCTACTGCTTGTGTTTTATAATTTATTTAATAACGGGCCTGTCACTGAATCCTCGACCCTGTCGGAGGTTCCGCAGATTACATTAATTTATTTTATTCTTCTTTTAATAATATTTATAGTGATACGGACCCATTTTAGATTGCTCCGGCGCACTCCGGTGCAGAAAACATTTTATATTTAAAATATTTTAATACGGAGCTCTGGCTCTCATTCTATTTAGGCTCTGTTAGTAGATCTTAATCCCTTACCAGAGTCTCAAGGAACATCCAGACTTATGTCTCCTTTCTTTTACAGAAGGTCCGCTGCGCTGCCAAGGGCTACCCCGCCTCTTTCATCGATCCCGTTGGACATGACCTCTCCCGATCGCATGCGCACTGCACTATCTCCTTTATTCGGGAGCCGGGACAAGCCCCATTTATGGTGTGGTTCCCGGAATCGTGCACGCTCTGTTACGAGTTGTCCTCCTTACTCCTCAACGATGACGTAAGTTGGTTTTCGTTTTGTTCCTTTTACCCTTTGGAGATGATTTAATTTGTTCCTTAATTATATATACATTGCTTATTTCGGAGAACGATCCTTCTCCTTCATCACTAATCCCCTCAACTCTTTCAGGCCGATGATGAATCTCTTCGGTCCGCAAGAGCTGCTCTCCATCACTGGGTGTCGGGCTTCGGCAGGAATGCTCTGTCTGGCGCACCCTATCTCCTCGACGGAGACATGGCCTCCCGACACTTCCCAGGCTCTACCACTGCAGCAGTCACTCCGGAGGTGGCTGCCCCTTTAATTGAAGCGGTCAGAGCGACCATTTCCATGGAAGAAGAATCTCTTTTACCGGTGGACGTGTCAGATCTGGATCTAGACATCGAGCCCATGGACGAGCAGGTAGGTGGTGTCGAGTTGGTGGAAACCTTTTTATTTCCTACTCCTTCTTCTACCTCTTCCTTTCTCGGCTTTGATAAGCCTACGGCTTCTCCTCGGGATCCCTCCGTCTCCGTACGACCCAAGGTGAAGCCACTACATACCTATAAGTCTTCAGCTTTGCCAGTGTCTACGTCACCGGTCCCCGGACCCTCGACTGCTCCTGATGTTCCTATTGCTTCCCATAAAACTGTGACTTCTAAGAAGTCGAAGTCCGCCAAGTCCAAGGCTTCGTCGGCGGGTGGCTCTCAGGTACCCTCCTTCCCCGTCGACCTGATCAGGGATACAGTCAAGGAGCAAATTCAGCAACATTCTGGGGCTATGACGGAGCTAAAAGATATGGTGGCTAATCTGATCCGCTCCGGAACTCAGATTCCTCCACCTTCAGCCCCAGACACGTCGAAGTTACCCCCCTTCGATAAAAACAACCCTTGGAGGTTTGCCTTGCATGCTCCGTACTTAGATGGTGCCCTAACTCTACATGGCATAGGCACCCGCCCTCTAGAGGACCTAGAATTCTAACCCCTGGGGCTAGAATTCCCATTCAACGGCTTCGTCCGCCTAAAGGAGCATGCCTTGGTTAGAATGGACAAGGTACCGAAGGAAACGGTGATATTTCCAAAAGAACAGGCCCAAGCTGTCTGGGCCAGGACTCTATCAGAATGGGAGTGTACTAACTCCAAGCTCACCCCACACAAAGGTGCCTACACTATTTTTACAACGGCATCGTCCATTACCTTGCCACTCAGAGATAAAGTGACAGAGCTGACAATACAGGCCGTCAAGGAAGGCTCTACCATGCTGGCTCTCAAAGAGACGGACCCCACTTCACTGCTCATACCGAGTACCTCTGCCACCTGGGATGACGCATCTTCTACCTTCACGGTGGGGAAGCTAGACCCAGACTGCACCTCTACTCTTTTTTCTGAGAAGCTCCCCAGATTACTAGAGAGTCTTCTCAAGACCGAGTTCGAGGCACGTAATAGGTTAGCTAGGTCCCTCCACTCCATCACCTCCATAGAGTCCCTAGCCTCTGTTTACCCGACAGAAATTTTGTTCAGGGTTTTCACAAAGAACCTGCTTCTGTCCTACCAAGTTGACCTCCACGACTTCTGGTCGGCTCGGGTTAGCTGCAGGAAATACGTTCTGTCTGAGGCTTCTATCAGACATGAACCGAACAGGCTGATAGCGTCCTCCTGCTGGGGTAAGAACTTATTCCCTCAGGATGAAGTTAATAAAGTTCTTCAGGACGCTGCGAGGGCAAACCAAAATTTGTAAGTAAGGTGGGGCCTCACGACCAAAAGGAATATCGACTCCAACAAACAAACTTTCTTCAAGAAAAAGCAGAGATTTACCCCTTACAAGACGAACCGGGGTCACTACCACCAATCGTCAGTCCCCCACACGTCAACACAGTCTTTCTCTGCTTCGACTTCTCAGCAACCGGCTCTTCCTCAACAGGTGGTCTACCTCACTGCTCCCCCAGGTACAAAACCCAACCCCACTTGGATGTCCTCTCCTGCATACAACCCTAGCTACGAATCCTCCGGTTCCTTTCGTGGACACCAGAGAGGAAGCTACAGAGGTAGAGGACAGTTCTGCCAGCGAGGCGGACCTAGAGTAAAGGGTGCTCGTGGAGGGAAGGGACCTAGATTCACTCTCTCGCAATGATGTGTTCCCGGTAGGGGGGAGACTCTATCACTTTCGAGACCATTGGACCTTCAGTCCATGAGCTCACAGCATAATATCCAAAGGCTTGGATTGGAAATGGTCACAGGGATCTCCACTTCCACCACTGACCTTCTTCCAGAGACCCACTCCCATCCTGAAAGAGTACACCACAGAGTTACTCAAGAAGAAAGTAATCAAACGGGTTCGATCACTGAAATTCCAAGGCCGCCTGTTTACAGTTCCAAATAAAGACTCGTCGGTGTTGAGAGTAGTTTTGGACTTGTGAAAACTAAACTCTTACATTCTCTGCGACAAGTTCCGTATGCTGACTATCTCTCAGGTACGGGCCTTACTTCCCCGTGGGGCCGTCACCACCTCTATCGATCTTACCGACGCCTATTATCATGTGCCAGTAGCTCGAAACTTCTCTCCTTACCTAGGCTTCTGTCTAGGCAAGAAAGCCTTTGCGTTCAAAGTCATGCCCTTCGGTCTCAGCATTGCTCCCAGGATATTCACGAAACTGGGAGAGACAGTGCTCGAGCAACTCAGGAACCAAGGGATACAGATCATCGCCTATCTGGACGATTGGCTCATTTGGGCTCGGTTGAACCGGGAATGCAACAGAGCTACGACGAAGGTAATTCAATTTCTCGTCAAACTGGGATTCCAAGTCAATCTCCAAAAGTCTCGCCTACAACCATCAAGCCACTTCGAATGGTTAGGCATCCGGTGGGACCTTTCAAAGCACAGGCTCTCCCTTCCTCCCAAAAAGGTAAGGGAGATAGCTTCCAAGATCAGGAACTTTCTCAAACACAAACAGGTGTCCAGAAGAGCTTTAGAAAGAATCCTCGGCCTTCTCCAATTTGCCTCAGTAACCGATCTCCTAATAAAAGACAAACTCAAAGACATCAATCGAGTTTGGAGAAAGAGAGCTACAATACCTTTAAGAGACAAGATCTCGAAGATCCCCTCTGTCTTAAAAATGAGAATACGCCCATGGTCCGAACCGAGGAACCTCTCCAAATCGGTTCCTCTGCAATTCCCCCCTCCACAAGTGACACTTCATACAGACGCGTCTCTGAGTGGCTGGGGGGGTGGGGGGGGGGGGGTTACTCCCAACATCAGATGTTTCAGGGCTCTTGATCACCCGTCATGAAACAGTTCCATATCAATGTTCTCGAAGCCATGGCAGTGTTCTTGACCCTGAAGAGAATCTCTTCTCTGAGGTCGTCCCATATCAGAGTAGTCTCAGACAGCACAGCCGTAGTACACTGCATCAACAGAGGAGGATCCAAGTCACCCAACCTGAATCAGATCCTGGTCACTATCTTCGCCTTGGCAGCAGACAAAAACTGGTTCCTGTCAGCAACTCACCTAGCAGGAGTCCAGAATGGGATAGCGAACTCACTATCCAGGACGAAACCACTGGAATTAGAATGGTCCCTAGACATAAATTCCTTCCGGTGGATACTCAGGCTGGTTCCGGGCCTCCAGGTAGATCTATTCGTGACTCAACTGAATCACAAACTTCCCTGATATGTGACCCCAAACCTGGACCCTCAGGCTTATGCCATGGACACATTAACCCTGGATTGGAACCATTGGAAGAAGATTTACCTATTCCCTCCATTGAATCTTCTAATGAAAGTTTTACACAAAGTACGCTCCTTCCAAGGGGCAGTGGCTTTAGTAGCACCTCACTGGCCAAAAAGCAGTTGGTTTCCTCTCCTCCTCGAGTTGCAACTCCGTCCCTTCCGGATCCCATTCCCCAAACTGACCCAAGTAGTCCAAACTCGGACTGTGTCAGATTCCTCAAGGATAGCCAAAACCCTAACTTTGTGGACTTCATGAAGTTTGCAGCTCGTAAAGATGCGATCATCGACCCGGAAAATGTCCTCTTTATAGAATCAGACAAAAGGGACTCTACGATTCGTCAATATGATTCGGCCGTTAAGAAACTAGCAGATTTCTTAAAGAATTCAGACCATATTTTTATGACTCCTAATTTAGCCATCTCCTTTAGGTCCATATTTGACAAAGGCCTAGCAGCTAGCACTATAACCACCATCAAGTCAGCTTTGAAGAAGGTCTTCTTTGTTGGGTTTAACATTAACCTGGCAGATTCCTATTTCTCATCTATTCCAAAAGCATGTGCTAGGCTTCGACCTTCGGTTCGTCCACAAAAGGTCTCTTGGTCTCTGAATGATGTCCTCAAACTTGCGTCAGACACGGACAACGAATCCTGTTTCTATATCACTCTTCTTAGGAAGACTTTATTTCTAACGGCTTTGGCCTCGGGTGCTAGAATCTCAGAACTAGCAACTCTCTCACGAAACTCAGAAAACACCGATTTCCTCCCTTCAGGTGAAGTACTTCTTTCTCCAGACAGAGCTTTCCTAGCTAAAAATGAGGACCCACGAAATAGGTGGTCCCCTTGGAAGATTATTCCTCTTCTCCAAGATACTTCTCTATGTCCAGTCACTACTCTCAGGGCCTTTTTGGCTAGAACTGCAACCCGCTCGTCTGGCCCCTTGTTTATCAGAGAACAAGGAGGTACTATTTCCATTCAAGGCATTAGGCAACAAATCCTATACTTCATTAAACAAGCTAATCCGGGATCATTTCCCCATGCTCATGATATCCGGTCAATTATTTCCAAAATATGGATTTTGATGACCTTAAAAAGTACACGGGTTGGAAATCTCCTATGGTTTTCAAACGCCACTATCTAAAGAACTTACAGGCCCTTAAATACCCAACGGTTGCAGCTTGGAGCCTCATCTCTCCCCATTGATCTCTTGTTCTTCCTTTCATCCATCTCTCCTCTTCTCCCTCCTACCCGCCACTCGCACCACGACGCCGCTCTCTTTGGTGGTTCGTTAGCCCTAAGTTTGTTACTTGTTTAGTTCCTATGGTTATTAACTATTATTGTGTTTACCGTAACTTTCGTGTTGGGTTATTCTTAACCATGTCAATTTTGTTGCATATTGTGCTCTGATACTCGGAGGCTTCCTTGTTATCATGTTTATTTAGCCTTACGCTCACTATGTCCTTTGGCTAGTTTATGATTTATGCTTACTTACCTTACTATGATATATTGTTTCCTTACATGGTGTTTATCTCTCTCCTCATTAGGTTACTATCTATTATTGGGCTTGGAAGGCATTCTCTGGTACATTTTCACCGGCGGCCACAGGTCGACCCAGAAAAGGGATTTTGACGAAGGAAAAATCTATTTCTGGGGAGAGACCTGTGGCGCCCGGTGAAACCCTTCCCTGTTATTATGTACGATCGCACCCTTTCCTTTCCAAGCCATCATGTTCAATACAGAAGGATGTTGTTCAGATGGCGCTCGCGTCGGGCGTCGGTGGCGTGGTTCTGGTAGCTGGTGCCTCTGTATCGGCCCATCCCTTTTGACGAAGGAATTAGCTAAATGGAAGACAGCCTGTGAATAGTGGCTTTCACGCACCCCTGCTTTATACACGACACCCACAAGGTGCTCGCGCGAGGGTAGTAACCTCTGCATTCCATGCTTTTATATTTATCTGGTATATTTGGAAGGTTTATATCAGAAAAGTGTAAAGAAGGACCCTTTTCACCGGGCGCCAGGTCTCTCCCCAGAAATAGATTTTTCCTTCATCAAAATCCCTTATATATTATATACAGTATATATATATATATATATATATATATATATATATATATATATATATATATATATATATATATATATATATATATATATATATATATATATATATATATATATATATATATATATATATATATATATATATATATATATATATATTATATACAGTATATTATTATTATTATTATTATTATTATTACTATCCAAGCTACAACCCTAGTTGGAAAAGCAAGATGCTATAAGCCCAGGGGCTCCAAAAGGGAAAAATAGCCCAGTGAGGAAAGGAAATAAGGAAATAAATAAATGAAGAGAACAAATTAACAATAAATCATTCTAAAATAAGTAACAACCTCAAAACAGACATGTCATATATAACGGATTTTGAGCGAAGCGAAAAATCTATTTTTGGGTGAGATAGCCATGGCGTCCTGATGGAAGGTTCCTTATTGGTAGCTTTCTTGGGAATATAACTACTAGATATTCCCAGAGAATTTAACCACAGGTTATCACAGAATTCTAACTTCTGGAGCGAGTATCCTAAAGGTTTCCCTTTAAGACATCGTATATCAACATGGGACGCATGTATTAAAGCACCACATAGCTATCTGTACCCCATATAGAGTTAACACTTTGATGTGGAGGGGCGGAGAATAGCTGGGGAGCCGTTCCACAGCTATATTCGTCCGTGGCTACTTTTGGTACTCAAAACGTAAACAAACGGGCGCCATTGCTAAATGACGTCACGTCCGTCCTCATCTTGATGTCAGTTGCTTGCCGATCGCCATGATACAGCATGACAGGGTGGGGCCTAAAAGGCTGGACAAACTAGCAGGGAGGGTCCATCAGGACGCCATGGCTATCTCACCCAAAAATAGATTTTTCGCTTCGCTCAAAATCTGTTTATTGGGCTCAAGCCATGGCGTCATGATGGAAGAATACCAGAGAATCAATGTATCGTGGTAGATTTCCCGTTGTAGTATAAGTGCAGAGGGCTTTGAATAGGGTAAGCATAGTGACCTCGATAGAGGTTCCGTGGGGATGAAACTTCCTGCCCCCCTTGGCAGAGAAGTCCCAACGGATCATGCTGAAGATCAAAGTGGTCATCGAAGGGCTACTCACCTTGCGGGGAGAACATGAAGAACTCGGAGACAAGACAGAATGGTTGATATTCATATAGGAACATTCTCAATGACAGACAAGTGGTGGTTAGGCACTGTATTTTGTAATAAGAGAACTATCTGGTCTCGAAGGTATAGCGCAAGTAAGTATTCAGTTATGAATATTACATAGCATAGGTGAGTATATAATATGGATTGAACCTTATTCTTCATCGTATTTGAGAGAAAGGGGATAATGAAACTATGACAACCATGTATTTCATAGTATAAGTAGGAGCGGATTGAGACGCACAAGTAATAAAATAGAAATTTTGTTTCACAATTGCAGAATATGGTAAATAAATGCAATAAAGGATGTAAAGTAATCTACAATAATTTATAATGTACATAGTAATGAAAGACTTCGCTCTTGAATCTGAAAGAAAATTTCAAATTATTAGAAGGCACAGGTTCCAAAGGAACGTCATTCTTTAATAAGGAAAACAAACATATCATGCTCTAGGCATGCGGCACTCATGTGACGACTATGACATTTCACCTTATAGAGAACAGTCTATGAAAAACACTAAGTGTCTTTGAATTCACTACGTATCACGTGAGGGTCAACATAGGCACCTGAAGAGTTAAAGTCCCAAGTAACTCACTGTTCTATGCAGAGTTAGGTGCAGGTTTCATAACACTACCTGCGGCTACCACAAAATGTTTGACTTTATGCACTTGTTTCGCGTAATGCTTGAAGAAAACACGCGAGGATTTCCAGCCTATGAAACTCTTGAGGCTTTCGAAATTCATGCTCTGGAAAAAATTCAGAGATGATGCGACTTTTCTAGGATCATGACCTGCGGGTGTACTGTCAGTATCTGCTCTGCGAATGAAGTAGGTGATTTTCGCTCTTAATATTGTCAGTGACAGGTCGCTACCCAATGTTTCTCCTTTGAAGAGTTGGCCTCCACCAAAGTCAGAAGTTCTACGAAGATAGACCTTGAGGCTCTCTACTGGACATAGAGAGGCCTCTTCTTTCACGGGGCAGATTCTCCAGGGGCCCCATCTTTTGGTGGGTAGTTCATTTTTAGCGAGAAACGGCGGATCCGGGAAGAGGATAAGGTCACCTGAGTCTGTAAACAGGATGTGACCCTCGTCTCTTGATAATGCCACTATTTCGCTGACTCGGTCTCCTGAGGCAAGAGCAAAAAGAAATATAACTTTTTGAGTCAGATCCTTGAGAGGGCACGAATCGTTGTCCAAGTTGGAGGCAAAATGGAGCACCTTGTCCAAGGACCAGGAGATAGGTTTTGGTGGGGGTGCTGGGCGTAGACGAGCGCATGCCTTCGGCAGTTTATTGAAGATGTCGCTGGACAGATCAATCTGGAAGGCGTACAGTAGTGGTCTAGTCAAGGCCGATTTGCAGGTAGAAATCGTGTTGGCTGCTAAGCCCTGTCCATGAAGGTGAATGAAGAAGTACATGCAAAAATCGATAGTGATTTCCGTAGGATTTTTTGCCTTGACGAATGAGACCCATTTTCTCCAGGATGATTCGTATTGCCGTCGTGTGGATTCGGTCTTGTATTCCTCGAGGAAGTCTAGACTTTTCTTTGAGATCTCAAACCTCTTCTTCGCGGCTAGGGAGAGAAAATCATGAGATGAAGGTCCCTGACTTTCGATGATGAAGTGAAGACAGTCGACTTCTGTACTTGCTGGGAGAGAACTGGGCCCGGGAGAGGGATCAGCGTGGGTTGTAGCTCCAGGACTAGGGGGTACCAGTTGCTCCGGGGCCACTTGGGAGCCACTAGGGCCGCTGTCCCTTTGAAGGTTCTCAGTTTGGAGAGGAATTTCAGCAGAAGGTTGGTGGGAGGAAACAGGTAAATCATGGACCATCTGTTCCAATCCAGTGACATGGCATCCACGGCTTCTGCCTTGGGGTCCTCGTACGGGGCCACATATTGAGGAAGTTGATTGTTGTCGCTCGTTGCGAAGAGATCGATCTGAAGTTCTGGGACTTGGAGAGAGGTGAAGGAGAAGGATCTTGCGTCTAGAGACCATTCCGACTCTATCTGGTTTGTTTGAGATAGAGCGTCCGCCGTCACGTTGCGGAATCCTTGTAGATGAACTGCAGACAGGTGCCATTTCTTCTTCTCTGCCAGACGGAAGATTGGGAGAAGCACCTGATTTATCTGGGGTGATCTTGAGCCTTGGCAATTGAGACATCGAACTACCACCGAGTTGTCCAGGGTTAGACGAATGTGGATCGAGGAAGGCGGGGAGAGTTTCTTCAGAGTTAGAAGGACCGCCATGGCCTCCAAGATGTTGATGTGAAACGTCTTGAAATAGGGGAGACCATGTTCTTTGAGCCTGTTGTTGGTGGGAGTGACCTCCCCAACCCTCCAGCGAAGCTTCCGTATGGATGTTGAGTGATGGAGGTGGGTGTTGAAGAGGGATGGACCTTTTCAGGGCCTTTACTTCCGACCACGGCATTAGGAGTAACCGAAGTCTGTTTGGGACCCGTCTCTTGAGGTCTCTTCGAGCGATGGATGCGGAACGTCTCCAGACTCCCGCGGCATCCTTTAGCTGTGCACGCAGCACTGGGTTTGTCACTAAGGCGAACTGTAGAGAGCCTAGAACTTGTTCCTGCTGACGTCTTGAGATCCGTTTGGATTTCAGCAGTCTTTTGACAGACCCTGCTATTTCCTTCCTTTTCTTCTGGGGAATGGAAAGGCGGTGTGACTGAAAATTCCACTGGATTCCTAACCATTGGAACTTCTGAGCTGGAGAGAGGCGAGATTTCTTTCTGTTTATCTTGAATCCCAGGTGTTCCAGAAACTGGGTGACTTTGTTGCAGGATCTTAGCCAATCTTGGCGATGGAGCCTAGACCAGCCAGTCGTCGAGGTAGGCCATCACCTGGACGCCGCGGAGGCGGAGCTGTTGAACGATGGCGTCTGCCAGCTTTGTGAAGATCCGTGGGGCCACATTGAGGCCGAAGGGCATGGCCCTAAAAGCGTAGCTTTTCCTTTGGAGTCGAAATCCTAGGTAGGAGGAAGCGTAGTGGTTCATTGGAACGTGCCATTAGGCATCCGACAGGTGTATGGAGCCCGTGTAGGAACCTTGAGGCAGAAGGGTCCTTATCTGTTGAAGAATCAGCATCTTGAACTTGTTGTTCGCAATGAACTTGTTGAGGGGGGATAAGTCTAGAATGACTCTGAGTTTGTCGGAGTCCTTCTTTGGGACGCAAGACAGTCTCCCTTGGAACCTGGTTGACTTTACCCTCCTTATCACCTTCTTGTTCAAGAGTTCTAGGACATATTCTTCCAGAAGGGGGGTTGACTATTGGAAGAACTGCTGGAAGGTTGGGGGTGGTTGAGTCCAGCTCCAGCCTAGACCTCTCTTGACGATGCTGTGTGCCCAGGGATCGAAGGCCCAACGATCCTGGAATTGGCGGAGTCTTTCTCCCACCGGAAGCACTTCATTGCTTCTGGTTTCCCGAGGGTTTACTACCTCGGCCTCTAGCTCCCTTTCCTCCTCTGCCTCTGGAGGGACGGCGAGATGCATCTCTGCCTGCAACTCTGTTTGAGCCTCTACCTTTGGGACGAAAGGGAGTTGACTGTCGTTCAAAAGCAGGGGTGAAAACCGGCGACTGTGACAAGACCGGTTGGGTGACCAGCTGAAAGGTCTGCTGTGGTTGAGCAGCCACTTGGGGAGTAGCGGATCCCGGAAACTGTCATCTCTGTTGACGTTGCTGGGGTCTCTGTTTTGTGGGTTTCCTCTTAGGTTGAGGGCCGTCGTCCTGAGAGGATTTCCTTTTCTTCGACATGCCCCACTTGTGGAGAAGGTTCCTGTTCTCCGTGGCGGCCTTGTCGGTGATCTCTTTCACAAGGGAGGAGGGAAAGAGGTGCTTACCCCAGATGTTGGAGGAAATCAGCCTCCGGGGTTCGTGTCTCACTGTAGCAGTGGAGAACACGAATTCACGACAGGCTCTACGAGCCTTCGTGATGCTGTACAGATCCTTTTCTACAGTCGCCAAATGTGTTTGGGCGAGAACCATGTAGTAGTCAGGGACCCTAGTGTCACCAGCCATGACCTCGAGCTCTACTTGGAGGGACATGCATGCGGCGAGCCTTTCCTCCGTATCATGTTCTCGATGAAGGAGATAGTCATCAAGTTTTGGGAGGTCTTCGTTAAACTGACGGCCAGCGACGTCAGGTTCTAGTTTCCCCACCAAAAATGTTGACTGGACATCTTTGCAGTGTCTAACATCAGGGGGAGTAGTCAGGGAGAAGGGTCTGCACTCCTCCAGTGCAGGGCAAGGTTTTCCTTCTTCCACTGCCTTATGTACCGCCGTGAAGGCCTTTTCCAAGAAGGGAAGGGTCGCATCGTCTGGTGCGACGTAAGTAGGGTGCTTTTGGCTAAGCTCCGGAAGTTTCGAGCAGGTGAAGCCCCTACTTTTCACTGTACTGGCTAGCATAGCCTGGGCCTTCGGGAGATCGAACACTATAACCTCCTTCGGTTCGGTCTCTTCTTTAGAGGCAGGTTCAGAACGAAGTCGGACGTAACAGTCCGGATAAGCCTCAAAATTCGGGAAGAATTCCACTTCTTCCAGCGCGATCGAGCCGACCTTCTCACTTATGAAGATCTTGCCCGTCGTAATTGGCATGTGCTCGGCATACCTCCAGGGGTTGGTATCTGAGCATGCGGGGAGGTCCTTAACCGAAATCCTTTTCAGCTGCTTCGAACTTCCCATGTTGGACCTGAAGAACTCATGCGTCTCGCGGAGTTTCTTATCCATGAGAGCTTCAAGCATTCTGAAGATCTCCTGGGGGTTGGATGGGGTAGGATCCGGGGTAGCGGATGTAGACGGGAGCGATACATCCTTCAGTGTAGGAGTTGGTGTGGGGGTGGATGTTGGAGCGACCTCCTGCTCCGACTCAGGGTATTCCACCCGATCTTCCTCATAGTCTAGTTCGTCGCCTATGAGGTTCCTCTCCGTATTCTCTGACACCTCCGACATACGTTCCTCGTTGTCGGTATCCAGGCGGCACTCGTGCACGGACTGAGCCATGACTACGTCTGGTTCTACCACTAACTGGATGGTGGAGATCTGGTCTTTGGGGACCACTGAGTCTGGGGATGCCTTCGGAAAAAGCAAGGCCCTCAAGTCTTCGGTGGCAAGGTATGGTCCGGTGGCGTTCTTCTGGAAGCCACGCACCCACTTGCGTAGCTTCTCTCGAGAAGAGTCCCTAACCTCCGCTAAAGGAGGATTGTCAAACGCCTCGGCCAGGCGGGTCCTTGCAGACTGTACAGTGCTACGGGTCCCAAAACTTCAGATCGCCATTCTTGTTGGCGCAAGGGGCGTGGGTCCTGCACGCCGTGTGCCCGTAGAAGTGCGGGCGCTTCACTCCACAGAAGTTGTGGTCACATTTCACGTGCTCCTCCTGTAAGAGAAAGAGAACATGAGTATATGGAAGTCATACAATGTCTCATATTATTCTGAAGTTAAATATCAAGAAGTTAACTTTAACTTTAATCTTAAGTAATTAATAACATTATAATGTTAGAGAGTGAAGCGGGAAATGAAGTAGATAGACACATACTCCGTGTATCCCGCCCGGCTGGTTACCGTAACCATATCAATAGGCAATTTGTTTGTGGCCGAGGACACAAGATAGAAATCCTCATAGATTGCCAGTGGAGGCAGAAGGAATTTTAGTAGGAACTGCCTAAGATATAAAACTGGGACTGAGATCACTCAGGCCATTAGTAAAGGGGGGGGGGGGGTAGAAGACCTCATAGGGCAACGGTTTCCGGTGAGCCTCGTGATGGAGAAGGCCTGGCTATTAGAATTAACTGCCTGCCTAGTATTACGAACAGAATAGAATTGTCCAGGGAGATCTTACTGTAAAGGATGGTCAGAGTTATGAAAAATCTTATGCAACATGCATAATGAACTAATTGAACGACAGTGCCAGAGATTAATATCTAGATCAGGAATAAGAAATTTAATAAACCGTAAGTTTCTGTCCAACAAATTAAGATGATAATCAGCAGCTGAACACCAGGCAGGAGAACAATACAGTGAACCCTCGCTACTTCGCGGTTCGACCATCGCGGATTCATCACTTCGCGGATTTTTTTCATAATCCATATATATATACATATCGTGGATTTTCCGGAAATTTCGAAAATACCGCGATATCTGAAGACCCCAAATACGATATTTCATTACCTGTAATTCCATTAATACTGTAATTAGTTATATCTGCTCTTACTGATTGTTCATTGCATTACATATGACATATAATTAAGCACAGAAAGAAATAAAACACGAAAAGAGAATGTGATCATACGATAATTCAGTACTGTATACAGTACATAGTAAAATTAAATCGAACATGAAACGCAAATCAGATGCAGTCATACCATATTAGAATGGTGTAAGGCTGCTGTTGGCTACTACTGTACTACAAATGTAATGGATGTGCTTCTTTTCCATGAATCTTTTGTATGTATACGTACGTAGTACTGCATCCAATAATATTCTTTGTTGCAAAAATCACATTTCGAATAAGCGTACGTGAGAGAGAGAGAGAGAGAGAGAGAGAGAGAGAGAGAGAGAGAGAGAGAGAGAGAGAGAGAGAGAGAGAGATCCTACAACAAAAGCGTAAAATAGCGTACGTAGAGTTGTATTATTATTATTGTTATTATTATTATTATTGTTGTTGTTGTTATTAAAATTATTAGTTATTATTACATTATTATTATTATTATTATTATTATTATTATTATTACCATTATTATTATTATTATTATTATTATTATTATTATTATTATTATTATTATTATTATTACTGTACAGTATACTGTACGCAGGGTATCTTGTACTTTGAATTGGTAACCTACGTAGCATATAAGACGGGTTGTGATTGGTTCAAGCACTGATAGATGACAAATCAGAACTCAAGTTTTGTTATCTAGCCTGTGATTGGTGTTTTGCCCGCATCTCCAACTTCCAGTATCTTTTCACGGCCACTTTCTCTCCCGCCGTATCGCTGTGTAGATGTTGTTAAGTTATTGTGAACTTAAATCTGTGCTGTGCATGACTGTTTTAAGTTGAACTTTTTGTTGAACTTTCTGTTAAACCCTACTGTACAATGCCTCCCAAGTGTTCTGCTTCTACTAAGGCTAGTAGTGAGCCTAAACGCCACCGAAGGATGATGACGATTGCTGAGGAGGTGACACTTCTCGATATGTTAAAAGATGGTAGAAGTTTTGCGTCCGCAGCCCGCCATTTTGGAATCAATGAATCCACCGTTCGCTATATCAAGAAGGACGAGGCAAACATTAGAAATACGGCTGCAATCACCTTTAGCAGATCAGCGAAGCCAGTCGTTACCACGCGTAATAAAACGATCGTACACATGGAAGGTGCTTTAGCTGTGTGGATTGCCGACTGCCGGAAGAAGAACATAGCCTTGGATACGAACACCATCCGAACCAAGGCTTTGAGCTTGTATGAGAATTTTGCGGCAAAGGAACCTCAAGACGACGATGGCGACCATGCTGAAGAAGATGATGATGTAGATGAACCTCAACCAGGAACATCCACTGATTCCCAGCGTCATAAACAACGTTTTTCCGTCAGAAAAGGATGGTTCGCGAACTTTCAGAAACGCTTCGCCCTGAAAAGCGTTTCCCTGCATGGCAAGGCTACTTCCGCTGACACTGCCGCTGCTGAAACTTACGTGAACCAGACGTTTAAGAATATTATCGCCGAAGGTGGATACAAGCCGGAACAAGTCTTTAATATGGATGAGACCGGCTTGTTTTGGAAGAGAATGCCGTCGCGAACTTTCCTGTTCAAAGAAGAAGCCAAAGCCTCTGGCTTTAAAGCATTCAAGGATTGCGTTACCCTCGTGATGTGTGGCAATGCTGCTGGATTTTTGCTAAAGCCGGGGCTTATTTATAAGTCGAAAAATCCTCGCGCTTTGAAAAATGAAAACAAGAATCTCCTTCCCATGTACTGGATGCATAATCCAAAAGCATGGATTACGAAGATGCTGACCTCCAACTGGTTCCACCAGTGTTTCATCCCGCAAGTTAGCAAATATCTCGTAGAGAAGGGCTTGCCATTCAAGATCCTTCTCCTTATGGATAACGCTGGTGGACACGCAACTGATCTGTCGCATGAGGGCATTCAGGTTGAGTTCCTGCCACCCAACACCACGTCATTAATTCAACCGATGGACCAGGGGGTTATCAGGGCGTTCAAGGCCCTCTACACGAAGAATACCTTGGCGGACCTCGTTGCGTGGGTGGATGCTGCCCAAGATGATGAGGATGAAGATTTTAACTTGAAGGCGTACTGGCGGCAGTACACCATAGCCACGTGCCTGAAGAATATTCAGAAGGCACTGCAAGAGATGAAACCTGCAACCGTGAATGTGAGCTGGAAGAAGTTGTGGCCCCAGATTGTTTACGACGACGTGGGATTTACACCTGCTGAAGACGTCGACGAGTTGTTGGACTGCCATTCCCAGCCGCTAACTGACGCAAACCTAGAAGACCTGACGAAATCGGCTAGTGAAGAAGAGAGTGAAACGCAGGAAGAGACCCAAGAAAATGTCGAAGAAACAGGCTTAACATTAGAACGGCTTGCCAAGGCCTGCTACCATGCGAAGGAGTTGAAAGAAATGTTGCAAGAGTGGGACGAGGATATGGTTCGGTCTATGCAATTCTCCAACAAGGTCGATGACATCATGACTCCCTAAAGGATGCTCTTAGAGCGAAAAAAGAAGCAGCGGCAGCAACTTCCGATCACAATGTTCTTCCAGCCTCGCAAAAAAAGAGCCAGTTCCTCCTGCTAGTACGCCTTCGGAAGAAATTGAAGAAGTTTCCCAGGAAGAAGTTGAAGAGGTGTCCCAGGAAAAGACACCTCCGTCTGAAGAGACGTAAAATACTACTATCATTGGCTGCACAGTAGAAGACATCATCAGCTTCATCATCATCATTTCTACTGTGAGCAAATTCATCGCCATCATCATTCAAGTTTTTCTTCAACTTCTTTCGTGGTGAGTACAATAACAATCTTTATTTTTTACTTTAATATTCTAACATTTTAATATTTGTGCCTGTTTTAGTTTAGTACTTTATGCATTAAGTTAAAGGGAAGGTTTTAAAAGTCTGAAGAGTATACATGTTGTAACCTATCATATTTTTTTTGTTTAGAATTTACATTTACGTACGTAAAACAATCTCTCTCTCTCTCTTTCTCTCTCTCTCTCTCTCTCTCTCTCTCTCTCTCTCTCTCTCTCTCTCTCTCTCTCTCTCTCTCTCTCTCTCTCTCTCGTGAATTGTTTTCCTGCTTTGCTACGTACAATATGTACTGTATGATTTTATATAGATATGGTAAATAATATTTGTAATAACATATTTTCTAAAAGCTTTTACTGTAAATATCATTATTTATCACTTTCATCATGCGCGTTAAATGCCTTCTTTGTTCTGAGCGTGGTTGTTTACTGAGCGTACTTTATGACGCCGTCGTTTCAGGCGGCGTCATAAAGAAAAACATTTCATTTGGAAGTCCTAAGAAAAATTAAGTAAAACATTGGTAATAACAAAATGAACATACTGTACTGAATCATCAATATAATCGATGCAAAAATATACATGTTAAATAAATAGGTAAATATGGTGTCACTACTTCCCGGATTTTCACCTATCGCGGCCGGGTCTGGAACCTATCTACCGCGATAAACGAGGGTTCACTTTACTCAAAACAAGGTAGAATGAAAGAATTAAAACACTTCTTCAGAATAGATTGATCACCGAAAATCTTGAAAGACATTCTAAATAAGCCTATTTTTTGTGCAATTGAAGAAGAAACAGACCTTATATGTTTCTCAAAAGTAAATTTTTTGTCGAGAATCACACCTAAACTTTTGAAAGAGTCATACATATTGAAAGAAACATTATCAATACTGAGATCCGGATGTTGAGGAGCTACCGTCCTTGACCTACTTACAATTATACTTGGAGTTTTGTTAGGATTCAACGTCATACCCCATAATTTGCATCATGCACTAATTCTAGCTAAATCCCTATTATGGGTTTCACCAACCCTATCTTTACATTCAGGGGATGGAATTGATGCAAAGAAAGTAGCATCATCTGCATATGCAACAAGCTTGTTTTCTAGGCCAAACCACATGTCATGTGTAAATATATATATATATATATATATATATATATATATATATATATATATATATATATATATATATATATATATATATATATATATATATATATATATATATATATTTGGGCTCAGGCCATGGCATCCTGATGGAAGGTTCCTTTTTGGTAGCTTCCTTGGGTATATAACTACTAAGATATTCCCAGAGAATTTAACCACAGGTTATCACGGAATTCTAACTTCTGGAGCGAGTATCCTAAAGGTTTCCCTTTAAGACATCGTATATCAACAGGGGACGCATGTATTAACGCGCCACTTCGATGTGGAGGGGCGGAGAATAGCTGGGGAGCCGTTCCACAGCTAAACTCGTCCGTGGCTACTTTTGGTACTCGAAACGTAAACAAACGGGCGCCATTGCTAAATGACGTCACGTCCGTCCTCATCCTTCTACTAGTAGCTTGCCTTACTAAGACGGATTTTCCCTTGTGCTATTTTCATCGACTTGCATCTTCGTTATGTCGCTACCCTCGGCTCGCCTTCTTCTGGAAAGTTGAGTACCAGGTTCCAGTATTGTTTAAATAAGCTCTGACAGTAAAGTAACTTTTACTTTTCAAGATATTTTATGTTTTCTGGCAGAGCTGTGCTGCTACCGGACACGCCATTTTATGGCGTCGCTGTTACATTGCATGCGTTATTTAGCTAGCCTGAACAGCTTATTCCGGTCTTATTAACTAATTGATACTATTAGTTATTTAGTCTTCATAGCTAGGAACTTTATATATCGTGTTTTGACGCTTTTCTATCAGTCATCGCCTGACCCCATACTAGATCTCTAGCTAGCCCCTAGGACAGAGTGCCTATCACCAGTGTTCATGCATGATATATTACAGTGATCCTAGGTTAAGTTATGAAGATAGTGGCATTATTTATGATACTGTTTACTGTGATGCAAGTGTTTTCGCCTTCAGGGACCATATAGGGAATAGGTTTGATAGTGTGCCTTTCTAACCTAACCTAAATATAGGACCCCTATATGCTCCCTTCACCCCCTGCCTTAGGGCATTCCCTCTGTGTAGCCTTGGTCCCCCTACCATGTAAGGGGACCAAGTTCATTCCAGAGAACCTATCACTTCTCTGTCCTCCCTAAGGGAATGATCCCCCCTTAGGGTTGCGTCCGAGAATGAGGAACGGCCGGCCCTTCCTCAATTGCTGAGGTTAGGTTACCTGACCTTCCTTGCAATTGCGATATGTCTTCCAGCCTTCCTAGCTTAGGGTGTATCATCCCTGCTCTAGGTTAGGCCTTGGGGGAGCTAGTTCTGTGCCTTGCTTGAAAAGGTACCCATGCACCGTTCTCAGCCAGGCTGCCTACCTTAGGCTAGGAGCGTCCTCCCTTCCTTGGTGGCCGCTTTGGTACAGAGCCTCTCCTATGGAAGACCCTGCTTCTTCTCCCCTCCCCACCTATCCCTTGTATGGCCTAGCCTATACTTTGGTTAGCCTATACCCATCTGTCCCCTGTCCTACAACTCCTCCTTAGGGTGGAGTGACAGGGCTATCTTGAGTCCCTGTGTGCAGTCCGCTCTGGTACATATACCCTTCATAGTGTCCTATGGGGTTAGCCACTGGATGCGTTTTGTCCGCAGGGGTTCTCCCCCCTCTTGGGTGTTCCCTAGCCCTCCCTTGGGCTACCCTGGCTCCCGGCCGCCTGCGGCCCCCTGCCATTGGGTGATAGGGCTAGCCTCTATCATGGGTACACCCATTCAGGTGGGATGCCTTGGGGTTCGTGTCCTTACCCCTTCCATCCCTCCTTCTGTCTCTTTTCACTGTCCTGGTGCTGGTCCCTTGCCGCCTCTACTTCCGGCGATACCGCCCTCCCCCTTGGTGACACATTCCTTGTTCCCCCCTGGCCGACAGTCCTCTGTGTGCCAGAAGGCTTCCGCCTCCCGTCGGTGTACAGCCGATAGCCTACCCTCATACCTCCTAGCTTCGGTCGTCCGTCCATCGGGCCGGCCCCCGGCATGCCGGCATCCCTTGGCGGCGGTCCGGTTTTGCTATAGCCTATCCTTTGTCCCTGTCACCAAGCCGGCAGCCTTCGGCACACAGCCTTCGGCACTCCTCCTCCCGCCGGAGTTCCGCCGCTGTGCCGGCGGCCGCCATCCTGGCATTACTCCTGACTTCTCTATGTGTCTTCACTAATGCCAGAAACTCTGCCGGAGCGGCCTCCGGCGCGCCTCCGGTCTGCTGGCGCCTTCCGGAGACGCCAAGAGACTTGCACCCCTTCTACCAGCTATCAACACCATGCTGATAGCCCTACACTGCAGCCAGATGGCTTGGCTACATAAATAGATAGGCATTGTCTTACCGTTCTATTAGTAGCCGTGCTGTCTTATTGCATATCACAATTTTCCAGCATGCTGTGTGTATCTTAGCACGGCTGGTTGCCGGAAACCGTTACCCTATGGGGTCTTCTACACCCGCATTTTAATGGCCTGAGTGGTCTCAGTCCCAGATTTATATCTTAGGCAATTCCTGCTAGAATTCCTTTTGCCTCGCTGGCAATCTATGAAGAATTCTGCCTTGTGTCCTCGGCCACAAACAAATTGCCTATGGATAAGGTTACGGTAACCAGCCAGGCGGGATACACGGAGTATGTGTCTAACTATTTCATTTCCCGCTCCACTCTCTAACATCACAAGGTTATTAATTACTTAAGATTAAGTTAAAATTAACCTTTTAATATTTAACTTTGGAATAATATAAGTCATTGGTATGACTTCCATATACTTATGTTCTCTTTCTCTTACAGGAAGAGTACGTGAAGTGTGACCACAACTTCTGTGGAGTGAAGCGTCCGCACTTCTACGGGCACACGGCTTGTAGGACCCACGCCCCTTGCACCAACAAGAAAGGTGATCTGAAGTTTTGGGACCCACAGAACTGTACAGTCTGCAAGGACCGCCTGGTTGAGGCATTCAACAATCCTCCTTCAGCGGAGGTTAGGGACGCTTCTCAAGAGAAGCTACGCAAGTGGGTGAGTGGCTTCCAAAAGAACGCCACCGAACCATACCTTGCCACCGAAGACTTGAGGGCCTTGCTTTTCCCGAAGGCATCCCCAGACTCTGTGGTCCCCAAGGATCAGATCCCCACCGTCCAGATAACGGTGGAACCGGATGTAGTCATGGCTCAGTCCATGCACGAGTGCCGTTTGGATGCCGACAATGCGGAACGTATGTCAGAAGTGTCGGAGAATACAGAGAGGAACCTCATGGGCGAAGAATTGGACTATGAGGAAGACCAGGAGGAATACCCTGAGTCGGAACAGGAGGTCGCTCCGCCTTCCACCCCCACACCGACTCCTACACTGACGGATGTATCACTTCCGTCTACATCCGTTACCCTGGATCCCACCCCATCCAACACCCAGGAGATCTTCAAAATGCTTGAGGCTCTCATGGATAAGAAACTCCGCGAGACGCATGAGTTCTTCAGGACCAACATGGGAAGTTCGAAGCAGCCGAAAAGGATTTCGATTAAGGACCTCTCCGCATGCTCAGATACCAATCCCTGGAGGTATGCCGAGCACATGCCAATTACAACGGGCAAGATCTTCATAAGCGAGGAGATCGGCTCGATTGTGCTAGAAGAAGTGGAATTCTTCCTGAACTTTGAGGCTTATCCGGACTGTTACGTCCGACTTCGATCCGAACCTGCCTCTAAAGAAGAGACCGAACCAAAGGAGGTGATAGTGTTCGATCTCGCGAAGGCCCAGGCTATGCTGGCCAATACAGTGTAAAGTAGGGGCTTCACCTGCTCGAAACTTTCGGCGCTTAGCAAGAAGTACCCTACTTACGTCGCACCAGACGATGCGATCCTCCCCTTCTTGGAAAAGGCCTTCACGGCGGTACATAAGGCAGTGGAAAAAGAAAAACCTTGCCCTGCACTGGAGGAGTGCAGACCCTTCTCCCTGACTACTCCCCCTGATGTTAGACACTGCAAAGATGTCCAGTCAACATTTTTGGTGGGAAAACTAGAACCTGACGTCGCTGGCCGTCAGTTTAACGAAGACTTCCCGAAACTTAATGACCATCTCCTTCGTCGGGAACATGACGCGAAGTAAAGGCTTGCCGCATCCATGTCCCTCCAGGTACAGCTCGAAGTCATGGCCGGTGACACTAGGGTCCCTGACTACTACATGGTTCTCGCCAAAACACATTTGGCGACTGTAGTAAAAGATCTGTACAGCTTCACAAAGACTCATAGAGCCTGTCGTGAATTCGTGTTTTCCAGTGCCACAGTGAGACACGAACCCCGGAGGCTGATTTCCTCCAACATCTGGGGTAAGCACCTCTTTCCCTCCTCCCTTGTAAAAGAGATCACCGACAAGGCCGCCACGGAGAACAGGAACCTTCTCCACAAGTGAGGCATGTCGAAGAAAAGGAAATCCTCTCAGGACGACGGCCCTCAACCTAAGAGGAAACCCACAAAACAGAGACCCCAGCAACGTCAACAGAGATGACAGTTTCCGGGATCCGCTACTCCCCAAGTGGCAGCTCAACCACAGCAGACCTTTCAGCTGATCACCCAACCGGTCTTGTCACAGTCGCCGGTTTTCACCCCTGCTTTCGAGCAACAGTCAACTACCTTTCGTCCCAAAGGAAGAGGCTCAAACAGAGGTGCAGGCACAGATGCATCTCGCCGTCCCTCCAGAGGCAGAGGAGGAAAGGGACCTAGCGGCCGAGGTAGTAAACCCTCGGGAAACCAGAAGCATTGAAGTGCTTCCGGTGGGAGGAAGACTCCGCCAATTCCAGGATCGTTGGACCTTCGATCCCTGGGCACACAGCATCGTCAAGAAGGGTCTAGGCTGGAGCTGGACTCAACCACCCCCTACCTTCCAGCAGTTCTTCCAACAGTCAACCCCCCTTCTGGAAGAATATGTCCTAGAACTCTTGAACAAGAAGGTGATAAGGAGGGTAAAGTCAACCAGGTTCCAAGGGAGACTGTTTTGCGTCCCCAAGAAGGACTCCGACAAACTCAGAGTCATTCTAGACTTATCCCCCCTCAACAAGTTCATTGCGAACAACAAGTTCAAGATGCTGATTCTTCAACAGATAAGGACCCTTCTGCCTCAAGGTTCCTACACGGTCTCCATAGACCTGGCGGATGCCTTCGGCCTCAATGTGGCTCCACGGATCTTCACAAAGCTGGCAGACGCCATCGTTCAACAGCTCCGCCTCCGCGGCGTCTAGGTGATGGCCTACCTCGACGACTGGCTGGTCTGGTCTCCATCGACCGAAGATTGTCTAAGATCCTGCGACAAAGTCACCCAGTTTCTGGAACACCTGGGATTCAAGATAAACAGAAAGAAATCTCGCCTCTCTCCAGCTCAGAAGTTCCAATGGTTAGGAATCCAGTGGAATCTTCAGTCACACCGCCTTTCCAATCCCCAGAAGAAAAGGAAGGAAATAGCAGGGTCTGTCAAAAGACTGCTGAAGTCCATACGGATCTCAAGACGTCAGCAGGAAGGAGCTCTAGGCTCTCTACAGTTCGCCTCAGTGACAAACCCAGTGCTACGTGCACAGCTAAAGGATGCTGCGGGAGTCTGGAGACGTTTCGCATCCATCGCTCGAAGAGACCTCAAGAGACTGCTCCCAACAGACTTTGGTTACTCCTAACGCCGTGGTCGGAAGCATAGGCCCTGAAAAGGTCCACCCCTCTTCAACACCCACCTCCATCACTCAACATCCACACGGACGCTTCGCTGGAGGGTTGGGGTGGTCACTCCCACCAAAAATAGGCTTAAAGAACATGGTCTCCCCTATTCAAGACGTTTCACATCAATATCTTGGAGGCCATGGCGGTCCTTCTAACTCTGAAGAAACTCTCCCCGCCTTCCTCGATCCATATTCGTCTAACCCTGGACAACTCGGTGGTAGTTCAATGTCTCAATCGCCAAGGCTCAAGATCGCCCCAGATAAATCAAGTGCTTCTCACAATATTCCGTCTGGTAGAGAAGAAGAAATGGCACCTGTCTGCAGTTCATCTACAAGGATTCCGCAACGTGACGGCGGACGCTCTATCTCGAACAAACCTGATAGAGTCGGAATGGTCTCTAGACGCAAGATCCTTCTCCTTCAACTCTCTCCAAGTCCCAGAACTTCAGATCGATCTCTTCGCAACGAGCGACAACAATCAACTTCCTCAATATGTGGCCCCGTACGAAGACCCCAAGGCAGAAGCAGTGGACGCCATGTCACTGGATTGGAACAGATGGTCCAGGATTTACCTGTTTCCTCCCACCAACCTTCTGCTCAAAGTCCTCTCCAAACTGAGAACCTTCAAAGGAACAGTGGCCCTAGTGGCTCCCAAGTGGCCCCGGAGCAACTGGTACCCCCTAGTCCTGGAGCTACAACCCACGCTGATCCCTCTCCCGGGCCCAGTTCTCTCCCAGCGAGTACAGAAGTCGAATGTCTTCACTTCATCATCAAAAGTCAGGGACCTTCATCTCATGATTTTCTCTCCCTAGCCGCGAAGAAGAGGTTTGGGATTTCGAAGAAAAGTCTAGACTTCCTCGAGGAATACAAGACCGAATCCACACGACGGCAATACGAATCATCCTGGAGAAAATGGGTCTCATTCGTCAAGGCAAAAAATCCTACAGAAATCACAATTGATTTTTGCATGTCCTTCTTCATTCACCTTCATGGACAGGGCTTAGCAGCCAACACGATTTCTACCTGCAAATCGGCCTTGACTAGACCACTACTGTGCGCCTTCCAGATTGATCTGTCCAGCGACATCTTCCATAAACTGCCGAAAGCATGCGCTCGTCTACGCCCAGCACCTTCACCAAAACCTATCTCCTGGTCCCTGGACAAGGTGCTCCATTTTGCCTCCAACTTGGACAATGATTCGTGCCCTCTTAAGGATCTAACTCAAAAAGTTATATTTCTTTTTGCTCTTGCCTCAGGAGCCCGAGTCAGCGAAATAGTGGCATTATCAAGAGATGAGGGTCACATCCTGTTTACAGACTCAGGAGACCTTACCCTCTTCCCGGATCCGACGTTTCTCGCTAAAAACGAACTACCCACCAAAAGATGGGGCCCTTGGAGAATCTGCCCCCTGAAAGAAGATACCTCTCTATGTCCAGTAGAGAGCCTCAAGGTCTATATTCGTAGAACTTTCGACTTTGGTGGAGGCCAACTCTTCAAAGGAGAAACATCGGGTAGCGACCTGTCACTGAAAAAACTAAGAGCGAAAATCACCTACTTCATTCGCAGAGCGGATCCTGACAGTACACCCGCAGGTCATGATCCTAGAAAAGTCGCTTCGTCTCTGAATTTCTTTCAGGGCATGAATTTCGAAAGCCTCAAGAGTTTCACAGGCTGGAAATCCTCGCGTGTTTTCTTCAAGCATTACGCGAAACAAGTGCATGAAGTCAAACATTTCGTGGTAGCCGCAGGTAGTGTTATGAAACCTGCACCTAACTCTGCATAGAACAGTGAATTACTGTACTTGGGACTTTAACTCTTCGGGTGCCTATGTTGACCCTCGTGTGATATGTAGTGATTTCAGAGACACTTAGTGTTTTTCATAGACTGTTCTTTACAAGGTGAAATGTCATAGTCGTCACATGAGTGCCGCATGCCTAGAGCATGATGTGTTTTTTCCTTACTAAAGACTGACTTTCCTCTGGAACCTGTGCCTTCTAATAATTTGAAATTTTCTTTCAGAATCAAGAGCGAAGTCTTTCATTACTATGTACATTATAATTTATTGTAAATGACTTTTACATCCCTTATTGCATTTATTTACCATATTCTGCAATTGTGAAATAAAATTTCTATTTTATTACTTGTGCATCTCAATCTGCTCCTACTTATACTATGAAATACATGGTTGTCATAGTTTCATTATCCCCTTTTCTTGATAAAATGAAGAAGAATAATAAGGTTCAATCCATATTATATACTCACCTATGCTATGTAATATTCCTAACTGAATACTTACTTGCGCTATACCTTCGAGACCAGATTGTTCTCTTGTTACAGAACATAGTGCCTAACCACCACTTGTCTGTCATTGAGAATGTTCCTATATGAACATCAACCATTCTGTCTTGTCTCCGAGTTCTTCACGTTCTCCCCGCAAGGTGGGTAGCCCTTCGATGACCACTTTGATCCTCAGCATGTCCGTTGAGACTTCTCTGCCAGGGGGGGCAGGAAGTTTCATCCCCACGGAACCTCTATCGAGGTCACTATGCTTACCCTATTCAAAGCCCTCGACACTTACTCTACAAGGGGAAATCCACCACGATACATTGATTCTCTGCTATTCTTCCATCAGGAAGCCATGGCTTGAGCCGAAAAAACGGATTTTGAGCGAAGCGAAAAATCTATTTTAGGGTGAGATAGCCATGGCGTCCTGATGGACCCTCCCTGCTATTTTGTCCAGCCTTTTAGGCCCCACCCTGTCCTGCTGTATCATGGTGATCGGCAAGCAACTGACATCAGGATGAGAACGGACGTGACTTCATTTAGCAATGGCGCCTGTTTGTTTACGTTTTGAGTACCAAAAGTAGCCACGGACGAGTTTAGCTGTGGAACGGCTCCCCAGCTATTCTCCGCCCCTCCACATCGAAGTGTTAACTCTATGTGGGGTGCAGATAGCTATGTGGCGCGTTAATACATGCGTCCCCTGTTGATATAGGATGTCTTAAAGGGAAACCTTTAGGATACTCGCTCCAGAAGTTAGAATTCTGTGATAACCTGTGGTTAAATTCTCTGGGAATATCTTAGTAGTTATACACCCAAGGAAGCTACCAAAAAGGAACCTTCCATCAGGACGCCACGGCTATCTCACCCAAAAATAGATTTCCATTATATATATATATATATATATATATATATATATATATATATATATATATATATATATATATATATATATATATATATATATATAATGTATGTCCTTCCACTCTTGTCTGCTTACAGTCTTTTTATTCCATACACAGATTTTCTTAGTTTGTATATGCCTCATCTTCTCTTCCTTCCCCTGCTTCTTTTGCAATCCCTAGGGACCAATTCTGTTTTTCTTAATGTCCATCTGTTATCTGCCATTCTCATTATATAGCCTGCCAATGTCCAATTATTTTATTCATGTTAGAATATCCTCTAATTTAGTTTTCTCTCGTATCTAGATTTCACTTTTTCGGCCTCGTAATGTTATTCCTATGATTATTCTTTCCATTGCTCTTCAGATGAAAGGCAAAGTCCCCACCAATCATGCCACTAGATACTGTGAAGAAAACTGTAACATGTGCTAACTCCCTAACATAACGGCCAGTTCATCTTACATCTTAATCCACCAGGTGACCTATTCGATAGATTTCAAGTATTTGAACAGCCCCTTTTTACTCACATATTGTCTCATTAAAGTGAAATAAAGGAATACTTACGGATATATATTTACACAATCAAGACTCTTTAATTTCCAAATAGGTATTAACCAAATTTTAGCCTATGTAATTTATGGTATAAAGGGCAAGTTCATCAATGTTGTAATACTCCATGACATGAACATTTACAATGACAAAAACAAAACTCACCTGGAGGTGTGTCAAGGTAATTGAGGCACTCTTTTTCTCTACTACTACTGTTCTGGCAGATGGATCCAAAGGTACGTTATTGATATATTCATCAGTAACTCTGTCCATTATACCTCCCTCCTTCATCTTGAGCAATCTGGAAAGTACACGGTGCTCTTTTTATATATATATAAAAAGAGTAATTTAAAACAAATTCAGTACATATATATATATATATATATATATATATATATATATATATATATATATATATATATATATATATATATATATAAACACACACACACACACACACACACATATATATATATATATATATATATATATATATATATATATATATATATATATATATATATATATATATATATATATATATATATATATATATATATATATTTGGGCTCAAGCCATGGCGTCCTGATGGAGGGTTCCTTATTGGTAGCTTCCTTGGGTATATTAACTACTAAGATATTCCCAAAGAATTTAACCACAGGTTATCACAGAATTCTAACTTCTGGAGCGAGTATCCTAAAGGTTTCCCTTTAAGACATCGTATATCAACAGGGGACGCATGTATTAACACGCCACATAACTATCTGCACCCCATATAGAGTTAACACTTCGATATGGAGGGGCGGAGAATAGCTGGGGAGCCGTTCCACAGCTATACTTGTCTGTGGCTACTTTTGGTACTCGAAACGTAAACAATCGGGCGCCATTGCTAAATGACGTCACGTCCGTCCTCATCCTTCTTTTAGTAGCTTGCCTTGCTAAGATGATTTTTCCCTTGTGCTTTTTCATCGGCTTGCATCTTCGTAATGTCGCTACCTTCAGCCTCGCCTTCTTCTGGAAAGTTGAGTACCAGGTCCCAGTATTGTTTAAATAAGCTCTGACCATAAAGTAACTTATACTTTTCGAGATATTTAATGTTTTTTTTTGGCAGAGCTGTGCTACTACCGGACACGCCATTTTATGGCCTCGCTGTTCCCCTGCTTGCCTTATTTAGCTAGCCTGAACAGCTTATTCCGGCCTTTTAACTAATTAATACTGTTAGTTATTTAGTGTTTATAGCTAGGAACTTCATATATGGTGTTTTGACGCTTTTTTATCGGTCATCGCCTGACCCCATATTAGTTCGCTAGCTTAGCCCCTAGGCCAGAGTGCCTAACACCAGTGTTCATGCATGATATATTCCAGTGATCCTAGGTTAAGTTATGAAGATAGTGGCATTATTTTATGATACTGTTTACTGTGATGCAAGTGTTTTCGCCTTCGGGGACCATATAGGGGATCGGTTTGATAGTGTGCCTTTCTAACCTAACCTAATTGTAGGACCCCTATATGCTCCCTTCACCCCCTGCCTTAGGGCATTCCCTCAGTGTGGCCACGCTCCCCCTACCACGTAAGGGGATCATGTCCGTATCAGAGTATTTATCGCTTCTCTGTCCTCCCTAAGGGAATGATCCCGCCTTAGGATTGCGTCCGAGAAAGAGGAACGGCCTGTCCTTCTTCAGTTGCTGAGGTCAGGTTACCTGACCTTCATTGCAACTTGCGATATGTCCTCCAGCCTACCTAGCTTGGGGTTTATCATCCCTTCTCTAGGTTAGGCCTCGGGGGGGGGGGGGCTAGTTCTGTACTTTGCTTGAAACGGTACCCATGCACCGTTTTCATTCAGGTTGCCTACCCTAGGCTAAAGAGCGTCCACCCTTCCTTGGTGGCCGTTTTTGTACAAAGCCTCCACTATGGAAGACCCTTCTTCTTCTCCCTCCCCCCTTATCCCTTAGTATGGTCTAGCCTATAGATAGGCTAGCCTATACACATCTGTCCCTAGTCCTACAACTCCTCCTTAGGGTGGAGTGATAGGGCTATCTTGAGTCCCTGTGGGCAGTCCGCTCTGGTACATATACCCTTCATAGCGTCTTATGGGGTTAGCCACTGGAAGCGTTTTGTCCGCAGGGGTTCCCCATCTCTTGGGTGTTCCCTAGCCCTCCCTTGGGCTACTCTGGCACCCGGCCGCCTGCCGGCCCCCTGCCATTGGGTGATAGGGCTAGCCCCTATCATGGGTACACTCATTCAGATGGGATGCTATAGGGGTTCGTATTCTTACCCCTCCATCCCTCCTTCTGTCTCTCTTCCTGTCCTGGTGCCGGTCCCTTGCAGCCTCTACTGCCGGCGATACCGCCCTCCTTTGGTGACACATTCCTAGTATCCTCCTTAGTCGACAGTCCTCCGCGTGCCGGAGGGCTGCCGCCTTCCGTCGGTGTATAGCCGATGGCCTACCCTTACACTACCCAGCTTCGGTCATCCGTCCTTCGGGCCGGCCTCCGGCGTGCCGGCATCGATTGCCGGAGGTCTGGGTATGCTATAACCCCCTTCCTTATCCTATGACCCTGTGTGTCTTCCCTAATGCCAGAAACCATGCTGGAGCGGCCTCCAGCGTGCTGCCGGTCTGCCGGCGCCTTCCAGAGACGCCAAGAGACTTGCACCCCTTCTCCCAGCTATCAACTTCATGCTGATAGCCCTACACTGCAACCAGATAGCTTGGCTACCCGAATGGATAGGTATTGTCTTACCGTTCTATTAATGGCCGTGCTGTCTTCTTGAATATCACAATTTTCCAGCATGCTGTGTGTGTCTTAGCATGGCTGGTTGCCGGAAACCGTTGTCCTATGGGGTCTTCTACAACCCCCCAAACTAATGGCCTGAGTGGTCTCAGTCCTTGATATACATCTTAGGCAATCCCTGCTAGAATTACTTTCTGCCTTCCTTGGCGATCATTGAAGAATTCTGCTTTGTGTCCTCGGTCACAAACAAATTGCCTACTGATAAGGTTACAGTAACCAGCTGGGCGGGATACACAGAGTATGTGTCTATCTACTTCATTTCCCGCTCCACTCTCTAACATTACAATGTTATTATTTAATTAAGGTTAAGTTAAAGTTAACTACTTAATATTTAACTTCAGAGTAATATAAGTCATTTCTGGGCTCCGAGCTGTGCCGCCCAGTGAAATGCTCCAAAAGCACCATTTCTAAGGAATATAACTGCTATATATTACCAGAGAAAAATTTGCATAGGAATGCCAGGTTGAACCCAGCTCGCTCACCTATATAAGGTGTCGGTATAATATACTGGGGCGTGATAATTCACAACCAGAGGTCTCGCATTATTTAGATATCTCCTCTTCAAAATTCCCGCCACAGCGAGGTGCCGATCAACACTACTACCACTAACCTAACCCACGCCAGTGACGTCACTCCTTTATAGCACATCTTCTATGAACATTTGTATATTTTTCTCTTTGGTTTTTTTGTTCATATCTCATTTCTTTTTGCCGATGGCGGATTCCCTGGTCCCCATATCTAAGTTAAGTGCCAAGTCTATGAGTTTTGAGCTTTTGGGAGTAGCATTGCCATTAATTTTAATTTTATTCGAGGTTTTATTTTTTCCTCAAGTCGGACCGCTTGCTGGCTTGCTACCGCTTTCGCTCGTTCTTAACGTATTGCAATTGGCCTTCCATACTAATTGTTTTTCGTTTCGAACCTTATTTTGGAGGTTTTTCTCACCGATTACACCTCATCATTGTGCTTTGGATATTATTTTGATGTTTTGATGATATACTACGTATCATAGTTTTGAACTCGGTTGGCAAGCCTGCCTTCGGGCATGGCCTAGTTGGTTTCGCTACCGCATTAAGAGTTTATATTATTATATTATTGATATTATATTGATCTTATTAATAATTATTGCGATTACCGTCTAGTTATCGCTTAGTTTGAGTGGGACTCTCGCGGGGCAGTTGTTATTTTATTTGTTTCCTACCGTTCGGCATCTACCCAAGGTAGAAGTAAGTTGGTATCCCTGTCCAGTGCGACTCCTCCCGCTCTGGAGGGCTGCCAGCTATTATCCCCCTGCCATTCCCTTGCATCCTTCTCTTACTAATTTTATTTTAAGTTACGCATGCCAATAACCAGTTCAATGTGTTACATCATTTAACATTATTGTACATTATTTTACACTATTTTATTGCTCATTCCGTTCATGATCATTCCGTTTTACTTATGTGGTTCCATCGGTCAGGTTGGTACTGCTGTCCTCCCTCATGCCCACGTGATCTCCTCCTGCCCTCTCATTGGTTAGTTCTCGTTGCCTCCTCCCACCCACCCCCCCCATTATCCCCATTCGGGGATTCCTCTCGTCTCTCATGTTGCGTGAGCGGTTTGGCATTACGGATCGAGTCCTTCTCGTACCTCAGCCTTGCCACCACCTCCTCCCCCCCTCACACCATCCCTTCCTGGGATACCTTATGACTCACTATAGTTGGTACCGAGAACATCCACCGGGGTTTCAGTCTAGTATATTCATTCTCATGCCTTGTCGTAGCCCTTTTTCCCTGCCGCTCTGATTGGCCATCGGTCGGCTGGGGGAACTTGGTTGTGTATTGGTTATGTTTTGTTATGTACTGTATTATTTTAGTTTCTACTATATTGTAGAAATTTTTGTTCATGGGGTATCACGGAGGAGCGGATATTTGTTGTTATATTATTTATTGTCGGTGTTCATTTGGGTTCTTGTGGCTGGCGGAGAGTCATTGAACTCCTTCCTCCCTCCCCTTTTGACTCCCCCTACCCCGGTAGGCATGTTACGACCCCGGGGTCTCTCATAGTTGTCTACCCGGAGCCAACAGGTAGCATGTTATTATAACATGCTATTATAACATTTTTATACTATACTTCCCCAGTAACAACGGGATAGTATATCTCCTACTATGACAATATTATTTCATTGAATGATCATATCTAATTACGGAATTGTTTAACAGGGAACATGTTATTATAAGGTAGCATGTTATTATAAACCCTTTTTTATTTTATACTTCCCTGGTAATGACGGGATGGTATATTCCTCGCTATGACAATATTATTTCATTGATAATCTTAACTTATTACGGAATTGTTTCAGCAATGTCAGTTAATTTTTTATATTTTTTCCCCGGTTACTATACTGGTCCGAAATTATGTTCATAGCCTTTTGTCCCGATTTCATATTGGTCTATCTTAAGTATCCGGAACACCCGGATCTTTTTAGGTTATTAACCTATTATGGGATACTCATGTATCTGTATTTTATTCTATACTTCCCAAGTAGCAACGGGATAGTGTATTTCAAGCCATGACAATATTATTTCATTGATAACCTTATCTTATTACGGAATTGTTTTAACAATGTCAGTTTATTTATAAGTTTTTCCCCGGTTACTAAACCGGTCCTAGAGTTGTTCATAGCCTTTTGTCCCGGTTTCATATCGGTCTACTTTAAGAATCCGGAACACCCGGATCCCTTTAGGTTACTAACCTATTATGGGATACTCATGTATCTTTATTTTATTCTATACTTCCCAAGTAGCAACGGGATAGTATATTTCTCGCTATGACAATATTTTTTCATTGATAATCTTAACTTATTATGGAATTGTTTTAACAAAGTCAGTTAATTTATGATAAGTTTTTCCCCGGTTACTGTACCGGTCCGATATTTTGTTCATAGCCTTTTGTCCCGGTTTCATATTGGTCTAATTTAAAAATTCGGAGCATCCGGATCTCTTTAGGTTACTGACCTGCTATGGGATACTTATGTATCTTTATGTTATTCTATACTTCCACAGTACCGACGGGATAGTATATTTCTCGCTATGACAATATTATTTCATTGATAATCTTCACCTTTTATGGAATTATTTTAACAATATGAAAAGTTTTCTCCCCGGTTACTATACCGGTCCGAAATTTTTTTCATAGCCTTTTGTCCCGGTTTCATACCGGTCTATTTAAAAAAATTCGGAACACCCGGATCTTTTTGGGTTACCTCCATGCTATGGGACACTCTGTAGGTGCCCCTGTCGTTACTATCTATAATTTTAACTTCGGATATAATCTTTTGAGATTTTCATTTTATTTCCTTTATGATTGATCGATTTAAACATTTATTCTCGATCTATTTATTTTACATTCCCAACGGAGTTACCTTGTTCATTAGTAACGATATACCCTCTTTCGGAGCTCGCAGTCTTCCATGACTTCTACCTTGGCGACTCTTTAGATCTGGGTTGGCGGGTTCGCCTGGAGTGTCAGGGCAAAGAGACCCTACATCTCTTCCTTTTAGGGGTTTTCAAGGAAGCACGTGGCTGATGTCAGGCCACGTCCTGTTGTCCCTAAAGTTAAAGCTACCCGCCAGCCCCTATCAAAGATTCACAGGTCTTCCAAATCACAAACCAGTTAAGACTTCTCTTGGGTCAAGAGCGAAGCCCTGCCTGAAACCTACGACCCCGGAGGCTCCCTTCGATACGGCAGCCCTTTCAAGATTGATGCAATGGCCTCTCGTGGCATGGTTGGTTTCGACCTGACCTTTCATTAGAAGGGGCCAGCGTCCGATCCCATGAATGAAGTAGAAATTCATTTCTTTTTTGAACGAGATTTTGTGTTGATGTGTTTCCATATTTATGTATGTATGTGCGTGTGTACGTATACATACGTATGTATATGTATGTATGTGTATGTATATTATATTGCAATGGGTTCCCTTGTTAGCACCCTCACTGAGAGAGTGCTAAACCAGATAGCCTCGTACAGGGTCTCATTCGTTATGGGCTACCTCAACAGCACAATATATCATCCCGGATGCCTCTAAGCTCCCGGAATTCGTCGAAAGCAATCCATGGAAGGCGGCCTTGCACTCTCCCTTCAAAGATGGTATGTTAACCATTGAAGGGTTTGGCACCCGGACTGTAGACTGTTGAATTCTACCCGCCGGGTCTACAGTTCCCTATCCCTGGTTTCGCATGCCTTACCGAGGAGACGCTCGTAAGGTTTGACAAGGTCACCAAAGAAACCGAAATGTACCAGAAGGGGCAGGCTCAGTCCACCTGGTTCCGGCCCTTAAACGAGTGGGAGTGTGTTAACACTACGTTAACACCTCACAAGAGCCCGTACACGATGTTTCTAGTGGAGGAGTAAACCCCTACACCGTGTGTCACTAAGATAGTGGACCTTGCTCAGCAGGCAATAAACGAGGACAAGCTGTTACCGCAACTGAAGGAAACGGATCCGACTTCCCTCCTGTCCCCGGGGGATCACGATTGCTGGACTAACGCCCCGGCGACCTTCACATCGGGTAAATTAAGCGCTGACTGTGCTTCCATTCAGTTCAGTGAGTGGCTACCCAGGCTTCCGGAATCCCTGATATGCCTCGAGTTCGAAGCCTGTATGCGCCTGAGTAGACCTATCAACTCGGCTACAATGGCAGAAAAGACCTCTTTAGTGTATGAAGAAGAACCACCTTTTAAGGTCTTGACGAAGTCATTACTTCAAACCTTACTGTCTGATTCCTACGACTTCTTTGCGGCCAGACGTCGTTGCTGTAGGCATGTCTTGTCTGAGGCCACTATCAGACATGAGCCCAACAAGCTAATTAAAGCCCCAGTCTGGGGACCTGACTTATTCCCTGAGGATTTAGTCAACAACGTCGTCAGCAGAGCTGCTAGGGTCAATCAGAGCCTCAAGGTTCGATGGGCTTAGTCCCCAAGCACAAGTTCGAACTAGCCAGCAACCAATCTCGAGGTAGAAAGAGTCTGAGATCTTTCCATTCCTTCCAAACCGGCAGTCCCAACAGGTGGTTCAAACCATCCCGGTGGCACAAGGGAGTCAACCTTTCACTTCGAAGGGTCAACCCCAACAGCAATACGTGCTGGTTCCTCAGTCCCAAGTAGCAACTACCTCCTATGCTACTTCCCCAGCCCTTAAGCCCACCTTTAAAACTCAGGGTGCTTTCCAGGGTTACCAGCGCGCCAGAGGCGCTAGCTCGATAGGAACTTTTCGCAACAGCTACTCTCGAGGCTGAGGAGGTAAATTCGCAGCAAATCATTGGGAGTTCTCAGGTAGGGGGAAGACTTTACATCTTTCGGAACTGTTGAACGTTCAACATTTGGGCTTTCAGCATAATTTCCAAAGGTCTGGGGTGGAGTTGGATAGAAAGGCCCCCTCCACCAACCAGTTTTCATCAATATCCAACGGAAGAGCTAGTCTTATATGAAAACGATCTATTGCAAAGGAAGCAATAAAGGAAGTAAATCGCTTGTAATTTCAGGATCACTTGTTCAGCGGGCTAAAGAAAGACTCAGAATAGCGAAGAGTATCCTGGACCTGTCGCTTCTGAATTCTTACATTCAAACATTCAATGCGATAAGTTTCACATGCTGACCATCTCAGGTGCGGACCTTGCTTCTCTGTGGGGCCGTCACCTCCTCTATGGATCTTGCAGACGTTTGCTATCATGTTCCGAAAGCAAGGCATTTTCGTCCGTTTCTAGGCTCCAACTAGGCAAGAACTGCCTCACAGCAACTACAGAGTGATAATCTCTTACAACAGTTTTGGTTCCAAATCAACTTCGAGAAATCTCGTTTGGTCCCGAAGACAAGTTTCAATGGCTAGGATTCAATGGGTTCTATGCTCCCACACTCTGTGTCTCCCAATAGCCAAGAGGAACGATATAGCAAAACACAATACGTTTTCTCAAAGACAAATTGTCTTCCAGGAGAAATCAAGAGAGAATCCTGGGTGCCCTCCAGCTTGCCTCAGTAACAGATATACTACTGAAGGCCAGACTGAAAGATATAAGCCGAGTATGGTGCTCCAAGAAAACGAGTAATATCGAGACAAAGGGCTCGACTCCAACCAATTCTGAAGAAAAGACTTCAACCATGGACAAAGGTCAAAATCTGGCAAATCCGTTTCCTTACAATATCCACCCCCAAGCTGGTCATTCACACAGACGCCTCCTTAACAGGTGGGGGGGGGGGGGATACTCTCAGTACAAGAAAGTCCAGGGACTATGGTCGACAATATTCCGCTAACTTCATATCAATGTTTTAGAGGCCATGGCGGTATCTTTGACCTTAGGCAACCGGCTCCAGCCAAAAGCCAACATATCAGGTTTCTTCTAGATAGATAGTGGCGGACACACTTTCGAGGACAACTCCGCTGGAGTCGGAGTGGTCACTAGACCCAAAGTCCTTCAGTTGGATTCTTTCTCAGGTTCCGGATCTCCAGATAGATCTGTTTGCAACAGAGTCCAACTACAAACTAGAGTGCTACGTAGCCCCCAGCCCGGATCCTCGGGCTTACGCCACAGACGCAATATCATTAGTCTGGAACACTTAGGAGAGAATTTACCTATTCCCACCAATAAATCTGTCGATGAAAGTGTTAGACAAGCTCAGGACTTTCAAAGGCCAAGTTGCTCTAGTAGCCCCCATCTGGCCCAAGAACAACGGGTTTCCCCTTCTGGTGGAACTGGGTCTCCACCTCGACAGATCCCCAATCCAATACTAACACAAGCAGTACAACTCGCAGTGTGTTAGCTTCCTCAAATTCAGAATGCCCTAACTTTATGGACTTTATGAAAATTGCAGCTCAAGAGGTGCAGATATTGATCCTGAAATACGTTATTTTTAGAATCAGATAAGAAAGGATCCACCCTTTGACAGTATGATTCGGCTGTTATGAAACTTACCAGTTTTTAAGGGACTCAGAGGTTGAGACGATGACTATGAATCTGACAGTAACCTTCTTCAGAATTTTATTTGAATCAGGCTTAGCGACTTGTACTATTACCACAATTAAGTCAGCCTTGAAGGTTTTACAATTAGTTTTAATATTGCCCTTACAGATTCATACTTCTCATCCATCCCGAGAACCTGCGCCAGATTGAAACCATCAACTCACCCTAGCTCAGTTTCCTGGTTTCTGAATGATGTACTTAAGTTGGCTTCAGACACTCTTAACGAGACTTGTCATTATATTCCATTGGTTAGGAAATCCTTGTTCTTAATGAACCTGACTTCTGGCGCCAGAATATCAGAACTTTCAGCCTTGTCTAGAGATCCAGGTCATATTGAATTTCTCTCGTCAGGGGAAGTACTCCTTTCCCATGACAAAAGATTTTTAGCGAAAATGAGGACCCCCAGGACAGACGGTTTCCCTGGAAGATTGTCCCACTTCCGCAGGACCCATCTTTATGTCCAGTAAACACTCTGGAAGCCTACTTAAACATATCTCCCATTCAGTCCTCAGGGCCCTTACCCATTAGAGAAGGTGAAGAACCATCATCCTGAAAGGACTCAGACAGCAGATTCTGTATTTCATTAACGGGCTACCTAGAATCATTCCCACATCACTCCCTCGCGTCCATGATATATGAGCTGTAGCTACCTCAGTTAATTACTATGAACTTCACTGGACTTACTAAATATACAGGCTGGAAGTCTCCAACAGTATTTAAACGCCACTGCTTAAAACCTCTGGAAGCCTTATATTTGCTACAGTGGCAGCAGGGAATGTGATTCCTCCTGAACATAGTGAACCTTAATCAACTATGTCTTGCTATCCTCTTACCTGTTATTTTGGATTTTATTTTACTTCCTCAGGTATTGTTCCAAGATTTGGGATAATTTCTCTTGTACAATTTCACTGGGCGGCACAGCTCGGAGCCCAGAAAAGGGATTTTGACGAAGGAAAAATCTATTTCTGGGTGAGAGACCTGTGCCGCCCAGTGAACCCTCCCTTGACTTCGCTCCCAACATGGGCCCCAAACCTTGGGTGCTATGAGGAGTGACGTCACTGGCGTGGGTTAGGTTAGTAGTGTTGATCGGCCCCTCGCTGTGGCGGGGATTTTGAAGGAGATATCTAAATAGTGCGACACCTCTGGTTGTGAATTATCACGCCCCAGTATATTATACCGACACCTTATATAGGTGAGCGAGCTGGGTTCAACCTGGCATTCCTATGCAAATTTTTCTCTGGTAATATATAGCAGTTATATTCTTTAGAAATGGTGCTTTTGGAGCATTTCACTGGGCGGCACAGGTCTCTCGCCCAGAAATAGATTTTTCCTTCGTCAAAATCCCTTTTGTATGACTTCTGTATACTCATGTTCTCTTTCTCTTACAGGAGGAGTACGTGAAATGTGACCACAACTTCTGTGGAGTGAAGCGCCCGCACTTCTATGGGCACACGGCGTGTAGGACCCACGCCCCCTGCGCCAATAAGAAAGGCGATCTGAAATTTTGGGACCCGCAGCACTGTACATTCTGCAAGGACCGCCTGGTCGAAGCGTTCGACAATCTTCCTTCAGCGGAGGTAAAGGACTCTTCTCGAGAGAACCTACGCAAGTGGGTGCATGGCTTCCAGAAGAACGCCACCGGACCATATCTCGCCACCTAATATTTGAGGGCCTTGCTTTTCCCGAAGGCATCACCAGACTCAGTGGTCCCCAAAGATCAGATTCCCACCGTCCAGTTAGTGGTGGAACCGGATGTAGTCATGGCTCAGTCCATGCACAAGTGCCGTCTGGATGCCGACAACGAGGAATGTATGTCGGAAGTCTCGAAGAATACGGAGAGGAACCTCATGGGCGACGAACTGGACTATGAGGAAGATCGGGTGGAATACCCTGAGTCGGAATAGGAGGTCGCTCCAACATCCACCCCCACACCGACTCCTACACTAACGGATGTATCACTCCCGTCTACATCCGCTACCCTGGATCCTACCCCATCCAAAACCCAGGAGATCTTCAAAATGCTTGAGGCTCTCATGGATAAGAAACTCCGCGAGACGCATGAGTTCTTCAGGTCCAACATGGGAAGTTCGAAGCAGCCGAAAAGGATTTCGGTTAAGGACCTCCCTGCATGCTCGGATACTAACCCCTGGATGTATGCCAAGCACATGCTGATCACTACGGGCAAGATCTTCATAAGCGAAAAGGTCGGCTCGATCGCGCTTGAAGTAGTGGAATTCTTCCCAAACATTGAGGCTTACCCGGACTGTTACGTCCGACTTAGATCTGAACCTGTCTCTAAAGAAGAGACCGAACCGAAGGAGGTTATAGTGTTCGATCTCCCGAAGGCCCAGGCATGTTGGCCCATACAGTGAAAAGCAGGGGCTTCACCTGCTCAAAACTACCGGCGCTTAGCAAGAAGCACCCGACCTACGTCGCACCAGACAATGCGACCTTCCCCTTTTTGGAAAAGGCCTTCACTGCGGTGCATAAGGCAGTGGAAGAAGGAAAACCTTGCCCTGCACTGGAGGAGTGCAGACCCTTCTCCCTGACTACTCCCCCAGATGTTAGACACTGGAAAGACGTCCAGTCAACATTTGTAGTGGGAAACCTAGAACCTGACGTCACTGGTCGTCAGTTTAACGAGGACCTCCCAAAACTTAATGACCATCTCCTTCGTCGGGAACATGATATGAAGGAAAGGCTCGCCGCATCTATGTCCCTCCAAGTACAGCTCGAAGTCTTGGCCGGTGACACTAGGGTCCCTGACTACTACATAGTCCTCGCCAAAACACATTTGGCGACCGAAGTAAAGGATCTGTACAGCTTCACGAAGGCTCGTAGAGCCTGTCGTGAATTCGTGTTCTCAAGTGCTAAAGTGAGACACGAACCCCGGAGGCTGATTTCCTCCAACATCTGGGGTAAGCACCTCTTTCCCTCCTCCCTTGTGAAAGAGATCACCGACAAGGCCGCCAAGGAGAACAGGAACCTTCTCCACAAATGGGGCATGTCGAAGAAAAGGAAATCCTCTCAGGACGACGGCCCTCAACCTAAGAGGAAACCCACGAAACCAAAACCCCAGCAATGTCAACAGAGACGGCAGTTTCCGGGATCCACTACTCCCCGAGTGGCAGCTCAGCCACAGCACACCTTTCAATTAGTCACCCAACCAGTCTTGTCACAGTCGCTGGTCTTCACCCCTGCTGAGCAACAGTCAACTACCTTTCGTCCCAAAGGTAGAGACTCAAACAGAGTTGCAGGCAGAGATGCATCTCGCCGTCCCTCCAGAGGCAGAGGAGGAAAGGGAGCTAGCGGCCGAGGTGGCAAACCCTCGGGAAACCAGAAGCAATGAAGTGCTTCCGGGATCGTTGGACCTTCGATCCCTGGGCACACAGCATCGTCAAGAAGGGTCTAGGCTGGAGCTGGACTCATCCACCCCCAACTTTCCAGCAATTCTTCCAACAGTCAACCCCCCTTCTGGAAGAATACGTCCTAGAACTCTTGAATAAGAAGGTGATAAGGAGGGTAAAGTCAACCAGGTTCCAAGGGAGACTGTTTTGCGTCCCCAAGAAGGACTCCGACAAACTCAGAGTCATTCTAGACTTATCCCCCCTCAACAAGTTCATAGTGAACAACAAGTTCATAGTGAACAACAAGTTCAAGATGCTGACTTTTCAACAGATAAGGACTCTTCTGCCTCAAGGTTCCTACACGGTCTCCATAGACTTGACGGATGCCTACCGGCACGTTCCAATGAACCACCATGCTTCCTCCTACCTAGGATTTCGACTCCAAAGGAAAAGCTACGCTTTCAGGGCCATGCCCTTCGGCCTCAATGTGGCCCCACGGATCTTCACAACGCTGGCAGACGCCATCGTTCAACAGCTCCGCCTCTGCGGCGTCCAGGTGATGGCCTACCTCGACGACTGGCTGGTCTGGGCTCCATCGCCCGAAGATTGTCTAAGATCCTGCAACAAAGTCACCCAGTTTCTGGAACACCTGGGATTCAAGATAAACAGAAAGAAATCTCGCCTCTCTCCAGCTCAGAAGTTCCAATGGTTAGGAATCCAGTGGAATCTTCAGTCACACCGACTTTCCATCCCCCAGAAGAAAGGGAAAGAAATAGCAGAGTCTGTCAAAAAAACTGCTGAAATCCAAACGGATCTCAAGACGTCAGCAGGAACGAGTTCTAGGCTCTCTACAGTTCGCCTCAGTGACAAACCCAGTGCTGCGTGCACAGCTAAAGGATGCCGCGGGAATCTGGAGACGTTCCGCATCCATCGCTCGAAGAGACCTCAATATATATATAAATATAAAATATACATAAATATAAATATAAATATCAAGAAGGTAAAAGTAGAAGAGAAAAAGAGGGCTTTTGAAGAATGGCTGCAGAGTAATAGTGTAGAGAAGTATGAAAAATATAGAAGGTAAAATGTGGAAGTAAAGCGCAACGTAAGGGAGGCAAAGAGGGCCGCTGACCTGAGGTGGTGTCAGGGATTGGGTCATACATATGAAGAGAATAAGTAGTAGTTTTGGAAAGAGAGTAAGGAAGGCTGGTTCAAGAATTGAAGAGACATTGAAAGATGGAAATGGAAGGTTGTTAAAAGGAGAGGAGGCAAGGAAAGGTGGGCGGAATATTTTGAAAGTTTACTAAATGTTGAGGATAATAGGGAGGCAGATTTCTGACGACTCCTCAAAATATTTCTAAAATGACTCATACACTTGTCAATAATTCTCCAGAAGATGATCTGTGTGAAGTTTTTCTGGTTTTTTTTTTTTTTAATGAATCTCGTGAGGTTTTCATACCAACCGATAGCTTCCCTTATTTCTGCCGATGTCGTTTCTTCAGTCACCCTCCCCCCTCAACATCACCCTCAGGGGCAGGATCACCAACGGCCTTGTCTTCAGTTGAGGGTTTGAAACCTTTGAAGTCGCGTTCTTTCACAACAGCTGTCCACAGTTTCTTCCATGAGGAGTTCAAGGTGCGCCGTGAAACCTTATTCCAAGCTTTGTCGATCATCTTCAGGCATTGAACGATGTCAAAATGCCCCTTCCAAAATTCACGGAGGGTGAGTCGAGTGCTTTCGGTCACGTCGAAGCATCTTTTGAACAGGTGCTTCGTGTAAAGCTTCTTAAAGCTGGCAATCACTTGTTGGTCAATAGGCTAGAGGAGAGGAGTGGTGTTCGGTGGCAGATAGAAAACCTTGATGAAGGAGGAGTCAGGATGTATATTGGCCTCGAGGCCAGGAGGGTGAGCAGAGGCATTATCCAGTACTAGGAGACACTTAAGAGGAAGATTGTTCACTTCTAAAAAGTTCTTGACAGCAGGACCGAAGCAGATGTTTACCCCCTCAATAAATATGGTCCTCATGACCCAGGCCTTGCCATTAGACCTCCAAAATACCGAGAGCCTATCCTTCAAGGCACGAGGATTCTCTGAGTGATATACCAGTAGGGGCTTAATTTTTCAGTCCCCACTGGCATTTGAATAAAATGCAAGGGTGAGTCTGTCCTTCATCGGTTTATGGCCAGGAAGTTTCTTTTCTTCTGCTGTGATATATGTAAAACGGGGCATTTTCGAGGGGGAAAGGTGGCAATGATAACTGAGGAGCCGTTGCAAAGTTATCCTCCTACGTTACTGTTACGGTACCTCGCGACGTAAACAAACGGCAGCCATAGCTGTCCGCCATCTTGAATGACATCACGTCCGTCCTCTTCATTCCAAATTTAGTAGCGTCTAAGCATAGTTTGGTTTTTCCCAGTTCTTGCTTTTTTTAACGCCATGTCACAATCTTTAGCCACGCCTTCTTCTGGAAAGTTGAGTATCATATTCTTGTAGAGTATAAATAAGTTCTAGCCGTAAAGTAACAATTTTTTATCCTTAAATTTTGTGTTTTGTGGCGGAGCTGTGCCTTGACCGGAGGCGTCATGTTGCGACGCTGCTGTTCGCCTCACATGCTTTATCTAGTTAGCCAGAACAGCATTCCCGGTCTAATAACTAATTCAATATCATTAGTTATTTAGTCTTCCTTTCTAGGAATTAGTTATATTATGCCGATAGTATTCTTTGGCGTACTTAGTTAGCCGAATCCTTCGCTAGCCTACTAGCCTATCCCCTAGGCTCGATGCCTAAGTGTTCATGTTTACTTCCTGCATGATATAATAAGTGTTCCTAGTGTTAATTTACGAAATGAAGATTTAGGCAATTATACATACAAGATTCAGTGATTGCACATGTGTTATTTCGCCTTCTAGGGACCATACAAGGGGTTGTGGTGGTCTTACCATCGACTCTTTTACCCCTAACCTAATGTTAGGGCCCTTGTATGCTTCCTTATCTCCCTAATTACCTTATTTAAGGTAATCTCCTCCCTCAGTGGTAGCCTAGGCTGCATCCTAGCCATCTTACCTCGAATGGCATTCGGGTAGGTTAGGCTAGGATTTTTCTTCCCTTCTCCTCGCCACTGTTCATGGCTTGAGTTAGGACAGAACCCCAGAGTACTTGTCATTCCCCTCAGCTCACCTTAGGAGAATGCTTTCTCCTTCTGGTACTGGCTGGAGGATGAAGGTGGAAGGGCTCTACCTTTCCCTCTAGTCTGCACTTGGTTGGGTCAGGGCCCTTCCTCCCTGCAGCCTAGCGACTTGTCCTACCCCTGTCCTGCCTAGTCTAGGAGAATGGTTCTCCTGGCCTAGGTCAGGCATTTTATGGATTCTGTTTCTTTATAGTTTAGGACAGGACACTAGTGCTGTACCTGATCCGAGCTAACCTTCCCTAGGTTGGAGAGCGTTCTCTTCTCCCCAGATAGGCTAGCCCCAAACAAATTCCCTTCTCTTGGGAGTGTAAGGGTGTGTCCCCACCCCCTTATCACTCCCTCTCAGGACCCTCTCCCCCTCCCCCACTCTGTCCCTTTGTGTTGGCTTGCCATCACACCCCTGTCCGCTCTCCTAAAACTCCTCAGCTTGCCGGCGGGTTGTGGGATTGGCTGTGTTCTTCTGCTAGGTGGTCCGTTCTGCTGCACTTCCCAAACATAGTTGAACTATGGGATAGTGCCGGCGGTCGGCCTGCCGGCAGAAAACCTCCCTTCTTGAGTGTTCTCTGGTCCTAACTTGGGCTACCACAGGCAACATAGCTGACTGCTGGCTCTCTGCCGCCGGATGATAGGCGTACCCTCTCCTTTCATGGGAACACTCCTTCCGGAGGAAGGTTAGTTTGGGTACTGGGTGTTACCCTTCCTTATCTTCCCTCCTTACCTTTCTCTCTCTCTATCTCGGTCCGGTCCACTGTCGCCTCCCCTTGCCGGCGCTAGGTGCCGGTATCTCGGGTAACCTTCCTGCTTCATTGGATGATTCAGTGATGGTCTACCATTGCCGATTGCCTGCCGGTTGCCGGGGGCCGCCGTCCTGCCGGAGATCCGCCATTCCCAAAGTGTCCTCCTATCTCTCTTCCACGTGGTATGTGGCCAATGATGAGTTCACCTCGCTAGACGGGCCTCCGGCCTGCCGTCAGTCTGCCGGCACTTCTAGCCTCGGCTTACAGTGGACAATCACCCCTCCCGACTGCTGGCCCCGTGCCGGCAGTCGCTATCGTGCAGCTGTGTAGACTAGCCAGTTCTCCTCCGGTATTTCATACCATAGAACGATGACTATTGTATACGGTTGTACAGTAAAACATTTCCAGCATATTCTGTGCTTCCTTGTGCAGTCTCTTGCCGAGACCAAAACCTACAAAAGGGGGTTTATTCTAATTTTCCCCCTTTTTCTATATAAACTGAATGATTTCAGCATTGCACCTCTCTATAATTAATTCCTCAGAGGAAGCCTAAGCTTGACTCATCCGAACGGATGTTCTTCCCCCCTTTTAGAACCCTACAGGTTCTAAGGAATTAATTATAGTGTAAGGTCGTGGCAATGGGCTGGGCAGGATTCACAAATATGTGTCTTCTTACTTCTTTTCTAGCTCACATATCCTGAGCTCATAACCAAAAAGAATCTTATATTTTATAAGTTGCTACTTGAATTTTAATCTAAGATTACTGTAAGTCATGCTATAATGACTCTCAAGTACTCATTGTCTCTTTCTTTTACAGGAAGAGTACGTGAAGTGTGAGAGCTCCTTCTGCGGAGTTCGTCGCCCTGACTTTAATGGGCATCTGGTGTGCCGGACCCACGCCACCTGTGCCACCAAGAAGGGGAATCTCAAGAATTGGGATCTGCAGACTTGTTCTGTCTGCAAAAGCCTTCTTGATGAGGCGTTCAATAACCCTCCGTCCGCGGAGGCCAGGGACAATGTTCGAGAGAAACTGCACAAGTGGGTGCGCGGTTTCCAGAAGAATGCCACAGGGCCTTATCTCCCCAGCGAGAAGATGAGGGCCCTTCTCTTCCCTCAGGCATCGGCTGATGCCATGATCCCTAAAGACGAGATTCCCTGTGTTCAACTTACGGTTAAACCGAACGTTACGGCTGCTCTCCGAGGCTGTAACATCGACGAGGTGGAGAGGATGTCGGACGTGTCCGAAAATACCAAAAGGACGCTCATGGCTGAGGGTCAGGAGGAAGAAGAGGATAAGGTGCTCCATTTTGCCTCTAGCTTGGACAACGAATCTTGCCCTCTGAAAGACTAGACTCAAAAAGTAATTTTGCTTTTTGCTGTCACATCGGGAGCCCGAGTCAGTGAAATAGTGGCATTATCAAGAGAAGAGGGCCAGATACAGTTCGCCGACACAGGGGAACTTACCCTCTTCCCCGACCCTACGTTTCTCGCCAAAAATGAACTCCCCACCAAAAGATGGGGACCTTGGAGAATCTGCCCTCTGAAGGAAGATGTCTCTCTATGCCCATTGGAGAGTCTTAAGGTCTATCTTCGAAGAACTTCAGACTTTGGCGGAGGACAGCTTTTTAAAGGAGAAACATTGGGTAGTGACCTGTCACTTAAACAACTAAGGGCGAAAATCACCTACTTTATTCGCAGAGCGGATCCTGACAGTACACTCGCAGTTCATGATCCTAGGAAAGTCGCCTCTTCCCTAAATTTTTTCAAAGGTATGGATTTCGAAAGCCTCCGATCCTTCACAGGCTGGAAATCCTCAAGAGTGTTCTTTAAACACTATGCGAAGCAGGTGCACGAAGCTAAAAGATTCGTGGCAGCAGCAGGTAGTGTATTGAAACCAGCTGCTTAGCGCTGCGTAGAACAGTGAGTTATTTCGGGACTCCTAACTCAACGGGTGCCTGTGTTGCCCCTAGTGTGATACATAGTGATTTCAAGTGACACAGTGTCACAAAAGACTGTTCTTCCTCAAGGTGAAGTGACATAGATTCTAACAAGTGTGCCACATGTTGTCGGACATGAAGTGTAGTGTGACTCTTAAAGACTTTCGTTCCCCGGGAACCTATGTGTATAAAGGCAAATTCTTTCCTTTCAGATTCCACATCACTGTCTGTCAGTTCATGATCTGTCTGTTATTCAACAATCTTATTGTAAATTATTTACCTTATTTTACTTTATTGCAATTTCTTGAATAATATAGATATTTTATGTACCATATACGTCTTATTTCGCCTTTCCATATGAAAATAAATTGCTGTTACTGAATTTAAATTCCCATAATTATTTGTTATAATATTATGTATAATAATTATCCTGTCTGAAATATACTCACCAAGCAAGTGAAATATTGTTCCTACACAAATATTTACCCTTCCGATCTGTCCACGAGACCGGCACGATCCTCACATCCAGGTGAGTTTATCTTCATCAGGGTACTTCGAGATGTTTCTCTTGTCCAAACAGGACCTTCCTGCCAGGGGGGCAGGAAGCCATGTCATTGTTTATGCCACTGATAGCGACATATGACGGAGATGTCACGGTCTCTAAGGTCACCAGACGAAAGGAATATTGTTTGAAGTAGAAGGCACTTTGAAATGGGGAAAAACCACGAAACACTAATTCTCTGGTACACTTCCATAAGGACGTCATGGCTTGAGCCCAAAAAACGGATTTTGAGCGAAACGAAAAATCTATTTTTGGGTGAGATGGCCATGATATCCTGATAGACACGCCCTACTGATTCTAGTTTGGCCTGTCAGGTCCCTCCCTTGCATATTGTATTGTGGAGGCTGGCAGAAACGCTGAATATGGAATGAAGAGGACACACGTGACGTCAGTCAAGATGGCGGACAGCTATGGCTGCCATTTGTTTACGTCGCGAGGTACCGTAACAGTAACGTAGGAGGATAACTTTGCAACGACTCTTCAGTTATCATTGCCACCTTCCCCCCTCGAAGTGTAAACGCTATGTTGGGTGCAGATAGCCATGTGGCGTGTCAAGCATACGTCCCCTGTTGATATACGATATCCTAAAGGGAAACCTTTAGGGTACTCGCGCCAGAAGTTAGAATTCTGTGAAACCTTCGGTTTAATTCTCTGGGAATATCCACTGTAGTAACATATACCCTCAGGAAGCTACCGAAGGAACCTTCCATCAGGATGTCATGGCCATCTCACCTAAAAATAGATTTTTCCATTATATATAACGGATTTTGAGCGAAGCGAAAAATCTATCTTTGGGTGAGATAGCCATGGCGTCCTGATGGAAGGTTCCTTTTTGGTAGCTTCCTTGGGTATATAACTACTAAGATATTCCCAGAGAATTTAACCACAGGTTATCACAGAATTCTAACTTCTGGAGCGAGTACCCTAAAGGTTTCCCTTTAAGACATCGTATATCAACAGGGGACGCATGTATTAACGCGCCACATAGCTATCTGCACCCCACATAGAGTTAACACTTCGATGTGGAGGGGCGGAGAATAGCTGGGGAGCCGTTCCACAGCTAAACTCGTCCGTGGCTACTTTTGGTACTCGAAACGTAAACAAACGGGCGCCATTGCTAAATGACATCACGTCTGTCCTCATCCTGATGTCAGTTGCTTGCCGATCACCATGATACAGCATGACAGGGTGGGGCCTGAAAGGCTGAACAAAGTAGCAGGGAGGGTCCATCAGGACGCCATGGCTATCTCACCCAAAAATAGATTTTTCGCTTCGCTCGAAATCCGTTTTTTGGGCTCAAGCCATGGCGTCCTGATGGAAGAATACCAGAGAATCAATGTATCGTGAAACTTCCTGCCCCCCCCTGGCAGAGAAGTCCCAACGGACATGCTGAGGATCAAAGTGGTCATCGAAGGGCTACCCACCTTGCGGGGAGAACGTGAAGAACTCGGAGACAAGACAGAATGGTTGATGTTCATATAGGAACATTCTCAATGACAGACAAGTGGTGGTTAGGCACTATGTTCTGTAACAAGAGAACAGTCTGGTCTCGAAGGTATAGCGCAAGTAAGTATTCAGTTAGGAATATTACATAGCATAAGTGAGTATATAATAAGGATTGAATCTTATTATTCTTCTTTTTTCAAGAAAAGGGGATAACGAAACTATGACAACCATGTATTTCATAGTATAAATAGGAGCGAATTGAGACGCACAAGTAATAAAATAGAAATTTTATTTCACAATTGCAGAATATGGTAAATAAATGCAATAAGGGATGTAAAAGTCATTTACAATAAATTATAATGTACATAGTAATGAAAGACTTCGCTCTTGAATCTGAAAGAAAATTTCAAATTATTAGAGGGTACAGGTTCCAGAGGAACGTCAGTCTTTAGTAAGGAAAAAACACTTGCTCTAGGCATGCGGCACTCATGTGACGACTATGACATTTAACCTTGTAAAGAACAGTTTATGAAAAAACACTAAGTGTCTCTGAAATCACTACGTATCACACGAGGGTCAACATAGGCACCCGAAGAGTTAAAGTCCCAAGTAACTCATTGTTCTATGCAGAGTTAGGTGCAGGTTTCATAACACTACCTGCGGCTACCACGAAATGTTTGACTTCATACGCTTGTTTCGAGTAATGCTTGAAGAAAACACGCGAGGATTTCAAGCCTGTGAAACTCTTGAGGCTTTCGAAATCCATGCTCTGAAAGAAATTCAGAGACGAAGCGACTTTTCTAGGATCATGACATGCGGGTGTACTGTCAGGATCCGCTCTGCGAATGAAGTAGGTGATTTTCGCTCTAAGTTGTTTCAGTGACAGGTAGCTACCCGATGTTTCTCCTTTGAAGAGTTGGCCTCCACCAAAGTCGGAAGTTCTACGAAGATAGACCTTGAGGCTCTCTACTGGACATAGAGAGGTATCTTCTTTCAGGGGGCAGATTCTCCAAGGGCCCAATATTTTGGTGGGTAGTTCGTTTTTAGCGAGAAAAGTCGGATCTGAGAAGAGGGTAAGGTCTCCTGAGTCTGTAAACAGGATGTGACCCTCGTCTCTTGATAATGCCACTATTTCGCTGACTCGGGCTCCTGAGGTAAGAGCAAAAGGAAATATAACTTTTTGAGTCAGATCCTTAAGAGGGCACGAATCGTTGTCCAAGTCGGAGGCAAAATGGAGCACCTTGTCCAGGGACCAGGAGATAGGTTTTGGTGAAGGTGCTGGGCGTAGACGAGCGCATGCCTTCGGCAGTTTATTGAAGATGTCGCTGGACAGATCGATCTGGAAGGCGTACAGTAGTGGTCTAGTCAAGGCCGATTTGCAAGTAGAAATCGTGTTGGCTGCTAAGCCCTGTCCATGAAGGTGAATGAAGAAGGACATGCAAAAATCAATTGTGATTTCCGTAGGATTTTTTGCCTTGACGAATGAGACCTATTTTCTCCAAGATGATTCGTATTGCCGTCGTGTGGATTCAGTCTTGTATTCCTCGAGGAAGTCGAGACTTTTCTTCGAGATCCCAAACCTCTTCTTCGCGGCTAGGGAGAGAAAATCATGAGATGAAGGTCCCTGACTTTCGATGATGAAGCGAAGACAGTCGAGTTCTGTACTTGCTGGGAGAGAACTGAGCCTGGGAGAGGGATCAGCGTGGGTTGTAGCTCCAAGACTAGGGGGTACCAGTTGCTCCGGAGAGGACTTTCAGCAGAAGGTTGGTGGGAGGGAACAGGTAGATCCTGGACCATCTGTTCCAATGAAGTGACATGGCGCCCACTGCTTCTGCCTTGGGGTCCTCGTACGGGGCCACATATTGAGGAAGTTGATTGTTGTCGCTCGTTGCGAAGAAATCGATCTGAAATTCTGGGACTTGGTGAGAGATGAAGGAGAATAGTCTTGCGTCTACAGACCATTCCGACCCTATCAGGTTTGTCCGAGATAGAGCGTCCGCCGTCACATTGCGGAATCCTTGTAGATGAACTGCAGACAGGTGCCATTTCTTCTTCTCTGCCAGACGGAAGATTGGGAGAAGCACCTGATTTATCTGGGGCGATCTTGAGCCTTGGCGATTGAGACATCGAACTACCACCGAGTTGTCCAGGGTTAGACGAATATGGATTGAGGAAGGAGGGGAGAGTTTCTTTAGAGTTAGAAGGACCGCCATGGCCTCCAAGATGTTGATGTGAAACGTCTTGAATAGGGGAGACCATGTTCCTTGAGCCTATTTTTGGTGGGAGTGACCTCCCCAACCCTCCAGCGAAGCATCCGTGTGGATATTGAGTGATGGAGGTGGGTGTTGAAGAGGGATGGCCCTTTTCAGGGCCTTTGCTTCCGACCACGGCGTTAGGAGTAACCAAAGTCTGTTGGGAGCCGTCTCTTGAGGATTCTTCGAGTGATGGATGCGTAACGTCTCCAGACTCCCGCGGCATCCTTTAGCTGTGCACGTAGCACTGGGTTTGTCACTGAGGCGAACTGTAGAGAGCCTAGAACTCGTTCCTGCTGACGTCTTGAGATCCGTTTGGACTTCAGCAGTCTTTTGACAGACCCTGCTATTTCCTTCCTTTTCTTCTGGGGAATGGAAAGGCGGTGTGACTGAAGATTCCACTGGATTCCTAACCATTGGAACTTCTGAGCTGGAGAGAGGCGAGATTTCTTTCTGTTTATCTTGAATCCCAGGTGTTCCAGAAACTGGGTGACTTTGTTGCAGGATCTTAGACAATCTTCGGGCGATGGAGCCAAGACCAGCCAGTCGTCAAGGTAGGCCATCACCTGGACGCCGCGGAGGCGGAGCTGTTGAACGATGGCGTCTGCCAGCTTTGTGAAGATCCGTGGGGCCACATTGAGGCCGAAGGGCATGGCCCTGAAAGCGTAGCTTTTCCTTTGGAGTCGAAATCCTAGGTAGGAGGAAGCGTGGTGGTTCATTGGAGCGTGTCAGTAGGCATCCGCCAGGTCTATGGAGACCGTGTAGGAACCTTGAGGCAGAAGAGTCCTTATCTGTTGAAGAGTCAGCATCTTGAACTTGTTGTTCGCAATGAACTTGTTGAGGGGGGATAAGTCTAGAATGACTCTGAGTTTGTCGGAGTCCTTCTTGGGGACGCAAAATAGTCTCCCTTGGAACCTGGTTGACTTTACCCTCCTTATCACCTTCTTATTCAAGAGTTCTAGGACATATTCTTCCAGAAGGGGGGTTGACTGTTGGAAGAACTGCTGGAAGGTAGGGGGTGGTTGAGTCCAACTCCAGCCTAGACCCTTCTTGACGATGCTGTGTGCCCAGGGATCGAAGGTCCAACAATCCTGGAATTGGCGGAGTCTTCCTCCCAGCAGAAGCACTACAATGCTTCTGGTTTCCCGAGGGTTCACTACCTCGGCCTCTAGCTCCCTTTCCTCCTCTGCCTCTGGAGGGACGGCGAGATGCGTCTCTGCCTGCACCTCTGTTTGAGCCTCTACCTTTGGGACGAAAGGTAGTTGACTGTTGCTCGAAAGCAGGAGTGAAAACCGGCGACTGTGACAAGACCGGTTGGGTGATCAGCTGAAAGGTCTGCTGTGGCTGAGCTGCCACTTGGGGAGTAGCGGATCCCGGAAACTGCCGTCTCTGTTGACGTTGCTGGGGTTTTGGTTTTGTGGGTTTCTTCTTAGGTTGAGGACCGTCGTCCTGAGAGGATTTCCTTTTCTTCGACATGCCTCACTTGTGGAGAAGGTTCCTGTTCTCCGTGGCGGCCTTGTCGGTGATCTCTTTCACAAGGGAGGAGGGAAAGAGGTGCTTAACCCAGATGTTGGAGTAAATCAGCCTCCGGAGTTCGTGTCTCACTGTGGCACTGGAGAACATGAATTCACGACAGGCTCTACGAGCCTTTGTGAAGCTGTACAGATCTTTTACTACGGTCGCCAAATGTGTTTGGGCGAGAACCATGTAGTAGTCAGGGACCCTAGTGTCACCGGCCATGACTTCGAGCTGTACCTGGAGGGACGTGGATGCGGCGAGCCTTTCCTTCGTGTCATGTTCCCGACGAAGGAGATGGTCATTAATTTTCGGGAGGTCTTCGTTAAACTTACGACCAGCGACGTCAGGTTCTAGTTTTCCCACCACAAATGTTGACTGGACATCTTTCCAGTGTCTAACATCAGGGGGAGTAATCAGGGAGAAGGGTCTGCACTCCTCAAGTGCAGGGCAAGGTTTTCCTTCTTCCACTGCCTTATGTACCGCAGTAAAGGCCTTTTCCAAGAAGGGGAGGGTCGCATCGTCTGGTGCGACATAGGTAGGGTGCTTCTTGCTAAGCGCCGGTAGTTCTGAGCAGGTGAAGCCCCTACTTTTCACTGTATTGGCCAGCATCGCCTGGGCCTTCGGGAGATCGAACACTATCACCTCCTTTGGTTCGGTCTCTTCTTTAGAGGCAGGTTCGGATCGAAGTCGGACGTAACAGTCCGGATAAGCCTCAAAATTCGGGAAGAATTCCACTTCCTCCAGCACAATCGAGCCGATCTTTTTGCTTATGAAGATCTTGCCCGTTGTAATTGGCATGTGCTCGGCATACCTCCAGGGGTTGGTATCTGAGCATGTGGAGAGGTCCTTAACCGAAATCCTTTTCGGCTGCTTCGAACTTTCCATGTTGGTCTTGAAGAACTCATGCGTCTCGCGGAGTTTCTTATCCATGAGAGCCTCATGCATTTTGAAGATCTCCTGGGTGTTGGATAGGGTGGGATCCAGGGTAGCGGATGTAGACGGAAGTGATACATCCGTCAGTGTAGGAGTCGGTGTGGGGGTGGAAGGCGGAGCGACCTCCTATTCCGACTAAGGGGATTCCACCTGGTCTTCCTCATAGTCCAATTCTTTGCCCATGAGGTTCCTCTCCGTATTCTCCGACACTTCCGACATACGTTTCGCGTTGTCGGCATCCAAACGGCACTCGTGCATGGACTGAACCATGACTCCATCCGGTTCCACCGTTATCCGGATGGTGGGGATCTGATCCTTGGGGACCACAGAGTCTGGGGATGCCTTCGGGAAAAGCAAGGCCCTCAAGTCTTCGGTGGCAAGGTATGGTCCGGTGGCGTTCTTCTGGAAGCCACGCACCCACTTGCGTAGCTTCTCTCGAGAAGCGTCCCTAACCTCCGCTGAGGGAGGATTGTTGAACGAGGCGTTCTTGCAGACTGTACAGTTCTGCGGGTCCCAAACCTTCAGATCGCCTTTCTTGTTGGCGCAAGGGGCGTGGGTCCTACACGCCGTGTGCCCGTGGAAGTGCGGGCGCTTCACTCCACAGAAGTTGTGGTCACACTTCATGTACTCCTCCTGTAAGAGAAAGAGAACATGAGTATATGGAAGTCATACCAATGACTTATATTATTCCAAAGTTAAATATCAAAAGGTTAATTTTAACTTAATCTTAAGTAATTAATAACCTTGTGATGTTAGAGAGTGGAGCGGGAAATGAAGTAGATAGACACATACTCCGTGTATCCCGCCCGGCTGATTATTGTAACCTTATCCATAGGCAATTTGTTTGTGGCCGAGGACACAAGGCAGAATTCTTCATAGATTGCCAGGGAGGCAAAGGGAATTCTAGCAGGAATTGCCTAAGATATAAATCTGGGACTGAGACCACTCAGGCCATTAAAATGCGGGTGTAGAAGACCCCATAGGGTAACGGTTTCCGGCAACCAGCCATGCTAAGATACACACAGCATGCTGGAAAATTGTGATATGCAATAAGACAGCACGGCTATTAATAGAACGGTAAGACAATACCTATCTATTTATGTAGCCAAGCCATCTGGCTGCAGTGTAGGGCTATCAGCATGGTGTTGATAGCTGGGAGAAGGGGTGCAAGTCTCTTGGCGTCTCCGGAAGGCTCCGGCAGACCGGCGGCACGCCAGACGCCGCTCCGGCAGAGTTTCTGGTATTAGTGAAGACACATAAAGAAGTCAAGAGTAATGCCAGGATGGCGGCCGTCGGCACAGCGGCGGAACGCCGGCGGGAGTCGGCGGTTCCAGCAGCTAAAGGCTACCGGCTTGGTAACGGGGACAAAGGATAGGCTATAGCAAAACCGGACCGCCGGCAATGGATGCCGGCATGACGGCGGCCGGCCTGATGGACGGACGACCGAAGCTAGGAGGTGTGAGGGTAGGCCATCGGCTGTACACCGACGGGAGGCGGCAGCCCTCCGGCACACGGAGGACTGTCAGCCAGGGGGGAACAAGGAATGTGTCACCAAGGGGGAGGACGGTATCGCCGGAAGTAGAGGCGGCAAGGGACCAGCACCAGGACAGTGAAAAGAGACAGAAGGAGGGATGGAAGGGTTAAGGACACGAACCCCAGAGCATCTCACCTGAATGGGTGTACCCATGATAGAGGCTAGCCCTATCACCCAAAGGCAGGGGGCCGCAGGCGGCCGGGAGTCAGGGTAGCCCAAGGGAGGGCTAGGGAACACCCAAGAGGGGGGAGAATCCCTGCGGACAAAACGCATCCAGTGGCTAACCCCATAGGACACTATGAAGGGTATATGTACCAGAGCGGATTGCACACAGGGACTCAAGATAGCCCTCTCACTCTACCCTAAGGAGGAGTTGTAGGACAGAGGACAGATGGGTATAGGCTAACCAAAGTATAGGCTAGGCCCTACAAGGGATAGGTGGGGAGGGGAGAAGAAGCAGGGTCTTCCATAGGGGAGGCTCTGTACCAAAGCGGCCACCAAGGAAGGGAGGACGCTCCCTAGCCTAAGGTAGGCAGCCTGGCTGAGAGCGGTGCATGGGTACCATTTAAAGCAAGGCACAGAACTAGCTCCCCCCAAGGCCTAACCTAGAGCAGGGATGTTACACCCTAAGCTAGGAAGGCTGGAAGACGTATCGCAATTGCAAGGAAGGTCAGGTAACCTAACCTCAGCAATTGAGGAAGGGCAGGCCCTTCCTCATTCTCGGACGCAACCCTAAGGGAGGATCATTCCCTTAGGGAGGACAGAGAAGCGATAGGTACTCTGGTATGAACTTGATCCCCTTACATGGTAGGAGGAGCCAGGCTATGCAGAGGGAATGCCCTAAGGCAGGGGGTGAAGGGAGCATATAGGGGTCCTACATTTAGGTTAGGTTAGAAAGGCACACTATCAAACCTATTACCTATATGGTCCCTGAAGGCGAAAACACTTGCATCACAGTAAACAGTATCATAAATAATGCCACTATCTTCATAACTTAACCTAGGATCACTGTAATATATCATGCATGAACACTGGTGATAGGCACTCTGGCCTAGGGGCTAGCTAGCGATCTAGTATGGGGTCAGGTGATGACCGATAGAAAAGCGTCAAAACACGATATATAAAGTTCCTAGCTATGAAGACTAAATAACTAATAGTATCAATTAGTTAATAAGACCGGAATAAGCTGTTCAGGCTAGCTAAATAACGCATGTAATGTAACAGCGAGGCCATAAAATGGCGTGTCCGGTAGCAGCACAGCTCTGCCAGAAAACATAAAATATCTCGAAAAGTAAAAGTTACTTTATGGTCAGAGCTTATTTAAACAATACTGGAACCTGGTACTCAACTTTCCAGAAGAAGGCGAGGCCGAGGGTAGCGATATAACGAAGATGCAAGTCGATGAAAATAGCACAAGGGAAAATCCGTCTTAGTAAGGCAAGCTACTAGTAGAAGGATGAGGACGGACGTGACATCATTTAGCAATGGCGCCCGTTTGTTTACGTTTCGAGTATCAAAAGTAGCCACGGACGAGTTTAGCTGTGGAACGGCTCCCCAGCTATTCTCCGCCCCTCCACATCGAAGTGTTAACTCTGTGTGGGGTGCAGATAGCTATGTGGCGCGTTAATACATGTGTCCCCTGTTGATATACGATGTCTTAAAGGGAAACCTTTAGGATACTCGCTCCAGAAGTTAGAATTCTGTGATAACCTGTGGTTAAATTCTCTGGGAATATCTTAGTAGTTATATACCCAAGGAAGCTACCAAAAAGGAACCTTCCATCAGGACGCCATGGCTTGAGCCCATATATATATATATATATATATATATATATATATATATATATATATATATATATATATATATACAGTGAACCCTCACTACTTCGCGGTTCGACCATCGCGGATTCACCACTTCGCGGATTTTTTCCATAACCCATATATATACAGTACTATATATATATATATATATATATATATATATATATATATATATATATATATATATATATATATATATATATATGTATGCATGTATTTATGTATATATGTATGTATGTATATATGTAGGTATGTATATGTGTATACATATCAATATATATATATATATATATATATACACACATACACACACACATATATATATATATATATATATATATATATATATATATATACTCACATATATTTATATATATATATATATATATATATATATATATATATATACTCACATATATTTATATATATATATATATATATATATACATACATATATATATATATATATATATATATATATATATATATATATATATATATATATATATATATATATATATATATCTAAAGTAGGAAGATGTGATGTAGTTCTAAGAGAAAAGTATGGGAAATATGTTTGGGTAATAAGCAAAGCTCTACCTCCAGTTTGTTTCTTCATTATGATCAAGAGATAAATTTAAACAAAACATTGGTTGCCATTTTTTATCGTGCTTTTTAGCGTGTTTAGGAAACGCATGATATAAAATCGCCTTTAATATTTGTGCCTGTTTTAGTTTAGGGTACTGTAGTACATGCATTAAGTGTTCTGTACATTAAAGGGTAGTTTGTTAACAGTACTATGTACAAGGGAAGGTTTTAAAAGTCTGAATATACATGTTGAATAAATAGGTAAATATGGTGTCACTACTTCGCGGATTTTCACCTATCGCTGCCGCGTCTGGAACCTATCTACCGCGATAAACGAGGGTTCACTGTATATACATACATATATATATATATATATATATATATATATATATATATATATATATATATATATATATATATATATACATATATATATATATATATATATATTTATATATATATATATATATATATATATATATATATATATATATATATATGTATATATAATATATATACAGATATATATATATATATATATATATATATATATATATATATATATACAGATATATATATATATATATATATATATATATATATATATATATATATATATATATATATATATATATATGTGTGTGTGTGTGTGTGTGTGTGTGTGTGTGTGTATGTGAGAATATATAAATGTTAGTAATTTTCTACATCAAAGATTGAATTGAATTGAATATAGGATTTAGGCATTAAGCCAAGCACTGGGGCATCAAAGGCCATTCAGCGCTATATAACAAAAATCATTCAATCATATCTGTAAGACATTAATATAATAATAACTGAATTATTCACATTCTAAATCTGATACAACCACAGATGTTTTGGTGACTGGATAGGAAAATAAAATTGAAATACTTTTTCGCTTTATTACGTCATCTGATCACAATAATTCCTCTTATGTGCAAGTTTTCTGGGAAAATATATTTTTTTCCTCAGAGTAAATACAAGAATGAAACTTTACTTTCTTCTAATACAACTGAATGTGATCCTCTCCATCAGGAAGGTTGCGGTGGATATCAATGTTCCGATGCAGAATATATAAAAGGCAGCCTGAAAAAAATTATATGTATTCAAGCTTATTATCTCTAATACAGTAAACTCAATTAATGTGCATTTAACCCTCAATCCTATTAGATGAATACTACAATGGTGCGAAATCTATTTAAGATATTCTTAATTATTTTCTTATTTACAAGCATTATACAGAGCTTTTATGTAATACATAAAGCTATTAACCATTGTATAGGAAAATTTATTCAGTTTCATGACAAACAGCTGAATTTTTAGAGCAAATACCTTCATGTTGAAAGGATTAATTTGAGGTCATTGGACTTTAGGAAGCTTTTCATTCACTTGGGGGTGGGACCTGAAGGCTTAATATTTATACATCATCATCATCATCATTATTATTATTATTATTATTATTATTCTTATTATTTCTATTACATTACTAGCTAAGCTATAACCCTAGTTGGAAAAGCAGAACACTATAAGCCCAAGGGCCCCAACAAGGAAAACCGCCCAGTGAGGAAGGGAAACAAAGAAAAACAAAATATTCCAAGAACAGCAACAACATTGAAATAAATATTTCCTATGTAAACTATAAAAACTTTAAAAAACAAGAGGAAGAGAAATAAGAATGAATAGTGTGCCCGAGTGTACCCTCAAGCAAGAAAACTCTAACCTAAGACAGTGGAAGACCAGGGTACAGAGGCTATGGCACTAACCAAGACAAAAGAACAATCGTTTGATTTTGGAGTGTCCTTCACCTAGAAGAGCTTTTAACCATGGCTAAAGTCTCTTTTACCATTACCAAGAGAAAAGTAGCCACCAAACAATTACATTGCAGTAGTTAAACCCTTGAGTGAGAAAGAATTGTTTGGTAATCTCAAGTGTTGTCAGGAGTATAAGGACAGAGGAGAATCTGTAAAGAATAGGCCAGACTATTTGGTGTATGTGTAGGCAAAGGGAAAGTGAACCGTACCCAGAGAGAAATATCAATGTAGTACTGTCTGGCCAGTCAAAGGACCCCATTACTCTCTAGCGGTAGTATCTCATTGGGTGGCAGGTGCTATGGCCAATCTACTACCTATAACCTATTTCATTATTATCATCTCCTACACCTATTGATGCATGGGCCTCATTATACATACATACATGCATACATATACATACACACACACCTGACGCAGATCTCCAATCAGGAAAAGATGCCAGAGGAGTGGAGAAGAAGCCCAAGCATTCCCATCAATAAGGGGAAGGGAGACATCCAGGAATGTGGCAACTACAGGGGTATAAAGTTGTTAAGCCATACTATGAAAATATGGGAGATCATTGAGAAAAGACTCAAAGATGAAACAACAACTGGTGAGGAACAATTTGGATTCATGCCTGGAAGAGGAACTGTAGAACCAATATTTGCTTTGAGGCTGATGATAGAAAAACATCGGGAGAAACAGAAAGGATTACATATGGTCTTTATTGACATGGAGAAGGCATACGATCGAGTACCCTGTCAGGAGCTGTGGAGATGTATGAGAGAAACGGGAGTCCCTGAGAATTACGTAAGAATCACCTAAGATATGCATGAGAGAGGAGAAGCAAATGTTAAGAGCAGTATAGGCCTAACAGAGAGTTTCCCAGTAAATGTGGGACTACATCAGGGGTCTGCATTGAGCCCTTACCTATTTGATCTGGTCATGGATGTAGTAACACAAGGCATTGGAGATAGTATCTTTGGTGTATGCTTTTTGCTCATGTTATTATACTGTGTGGCACTAGGCGAGAGGTAGTAGAAGAGAAACTGGAGGAATGGAGAAGAGAAATGGAAAATAGAGGATTGAAGATCAGCAGGAAAAAGACAGAGTATTTGAGACTGAAAAATAGGGAGAATTGGGAAGTTAGTTTACAAGGAGAGAGATTGAAAAGAGTTGAAAATTTCAAGTATTTACGATCAACAGTAGCAGAATATGGTGATCTGTGGGCAGAAATAAACCAGAGAATACAAGCAGGATGGAAGAATTGGAAAACAGTGCGTGGAGTACTATGTGACAGGAAAATAGGGGTTAAGTTGAAAGGTAAAGTACACAGGACAGTTGTGAGACCGGCAATGATGTATGGAGCGGAGACGGGCAATAAAAAAGACAGAAGAGAATAAACTGGATGTGGCAGAGAGGAGAATGTTGACATGAATCTGTGGGGTGACAAGAAGAGATAAGATACGGAATGAGGTAATTAGGGGTACCACAGGAATTAGAAAACTATCAGATAAGATCCAAGAAAGTAGACTGAGGTGGTTTGGTCATGTCAAGAAAAGATATGAACAGTATATTGGGAAGAGAGTGATGGAAATGTATATATATATATATATATATATATATATATATATATATATATATATATATATATATATATATATATACATATATATATATATATATATATATATATATATATATATATATATATATATATATATACTGTATGTGTGTACATATTTTCATGTACATATTTATACAAATATACATATATGCATACATATATCATTTATATACATACATATGTACACACACAAACACACAGACAATGTATATATGTATATATATACATATACTGTATATATATGTATATGTATATATATGTGTATACACATACATACATACATACATACATATACATTCATACATACATATGCACATATAAACATACATATGCACATATAAACATACATGTGTATATGTATACATACATATATACATGTATACACACATATATATATGCATGTACACACACACACACACACATATATATATATACATACATACATACATATATAAATATATACACATATATATATTTATATACATATGTGCATGTTTAAACATACATATATATTTCAAATAAGCCATATATATTAATACATTAAAGTCTGGATTCTCTTAACGACCTCGGGATCAGAGCCCTAGGTGAAATCGCCCAAAGACTAATATCAGACTGGCGGGAATTTGAACCCTCGTCCAGGATATCTGTATGCCAGTGACCATACCACCTGGACGAGGGTTCAAATCACCGCCGGTCT
>NC_090735.1:139936461-139964268 GCF_036898095.1 Palaemon carinicauda | reverse complement strand
CCCTTTTTCGGTCTCGTAATGTTATTCCTATGATTATTCTTTCCATTGCTCTTCAGAAGAAAGGCAAAGTCCCCACCAATCATGCCACTAGATACTGTGAAGAAAACTGTAACATGTGCTAACTCCCTTACATAACGGCCAGTTCATCCTACATCTTAATCCACCAGGTGACCTATTCGATAGATTTCAAGTATTTGAACAGCCCCTTTTTACTCACATATTGTCTCATTAAAGTGAAATAAAGGAATACTTACAGATATATATTTAAACAATCAAGACTTTTTAATTTCCAAATAGGTATCAACCAAATTTTAGCCTATGTAATTTATGGTATATAATGCAAGTTCATCAATGACGTAATATTCCATGGCATGAACATTTACAATGACAAAAACAAAACTCACCTGGAGGTGTGTCAAGGTAATTGAGGCACTCTTTTTCTCTACTACTACTGTTCTGGCAGATGGATCCAAAGGTGCTGTTATTGATAGATTCATCAGCAACTCTGTCCATAATACCTCCCTCCTTCATCTTGAGCAATCTGGAAAATACACGGTGCTCTTTTTATATATATATAAAAAAGAGTAATTTAAAACAAATTCAGTATATATATATATATATATATATATATATATATATATATATATATATATATATATATATATATATATATACATAAACGCACACATACACACACACACACACACATATATATATATATATATATATATATATATATATAGAATGCATAGATATATAAATTTCTATATATAATATATATACTGTATATATATATATATATATATATATATATATATATATATATATATATATATATATATATATATAAATATAAATACATAAATAAACAAATATATATACACTATATACATAAATATATACATATATTATATATATATATATATATATATATATATATATATATATATATATATATATATATATATACATATATATATATATATATATATATATATATATATATATATATATATATATATATATATATATATACACATATATATATACATATACATAAATATATATATATATATATATATATATATATATATATATATATATATATATATATATATATATATATATATATATATATATATACACATATATATATACATATACATAAATATATATATATATATACATATATATATATATATATATATATACATATATATATATATATATATATATATATATATATATATATATATATATATATATATATACATATATAACATATATAGGCCTACAAATAAAAATATATATGTATAAATACAGTATAATATATATATATATATATATATATATATATATATATATATATATATATATATATATATATATATATATATAAATATAAAATATACATCAATGAGTTCTGGAATGAATTAACTAGGTGTGTAGAAGGACTGGGTAGAAGGAATTATGTAGTTGTCATGGGTGACTTAAATGCTAGAGTGGGCACTTGAGAGGTAGAAGGTGTCATTGGGAAGTATGGCGTACCAGGTGAAAATGAGAGTGGTGAGAGACTGGTAGATATGTGTGTTGAGCAAGAGATGGTGATAAGTAATAGCTTTTTCAAAACGAAAGATGAAAACAAGTATACATGGGTAAGAGTGGCACATGGAAGAGTAGTAGAAAGGACATTAATGGATTATGTGTTGATAACTAAAAGAATGTTTGGAAGATTGAAAGACGTGCACGTGTTTAGGGGTATGGCTAACGGTATGTTTGATCATTTTTTGGTGGAAGGAAAATTAGTTGTAGCAAAAGAATGGGGGAATAGAGTAGGTGGATGTAAAAGTGGGGTAGTGAGGGTTGAAGAGCTAATAAAACCGGGGGTAAAAATTAAATATCAGGAAAGGTTGAAAATGATATATGACGAAGTGAAAGTAAGAGAAACTGGCAATTTAGACGAGGAGTGGAAGTTAGTAAAAGAAAATTTTGTTGGAATTGCAGGTGATGTGTGTGGAAAGAAGGTTGTTGGAGGCAGCATGAGGAAGGGCAGTGAATGGTGGAATGAAGGAGTGAAGGTAAAAGTGGAAGAAAAAAAAGAGGGCTTTTGAAGAATGGCTGCAGAGTAATAGTATAGAGAAGTATGAAAAATATAAAGAGAAAAATGTGGAAGTAAAGCACAAGGTACGTGAGGCAAAGAGGGCAGCTGACCTGAAGTGGGGTCAGGGATTAGGTCATTCATATGAAGAGAATAAGAAGTAGTTTTGGAAAGAAGTGAAGAGAGTAAGGAAGGCTGGCTCAATAATGGAAGAGACAGTGAAAGATGGAAACGGAAGGTTGTTAAAAGGAGAGGAGGAAAGGAAAAGATGGGCGGAATATTTTGAAAGTTTACTGAATGTTGAGGATAATAGGGAGGCAGATATAATTGCTGTTGCAGGTGTTGAGGTGCCAGTGATGGGAGATGAGAATGAGAGAGAGATTACAATAGATGAAGTGAGGAGAGCACTAGATGAAACGAGAAAAAAGCGTCTGGTATGGATGGCGTGAGAGCTGAGATGTTGAAGGAGGGGGTGTGACTGTACTTGAATGGTTGGTGAGATTGTTTAATATGTGTTTTGTGTTGTCAATGGTACCAGTAGATTGGGTTTGTGCATGTATTGTACCACTATATAAGGGTAAGGGAGATGTGCATGAGTGTTGTAATTCAAGAGGTATTAGTTTGTTAAACGTAGTTGGAAAAGTGTATGGTAGAGTATTGAATAATAGGATCAAGGATAAAACAGAGAATGCAATCTTGGAAATACAGGGTGGTTTTAGAAGAGGTAGGGGTTGTATGAATGAGATTTTTACAGTTAGGCAGATATGCGAGAGATATTTAGCAAAAGGTAAGGAGGTGTATGTTGCATTTATGGATCTGGAGAAAGCGTATGATAGAGTTGATAGGGAAGCAATGTGGAATGTGATGAGGTTATATGGAGTTGGTGGAAGGTTGTTGCAAGCAGTGAAAAGTTTCTACAAAGGTAATAAAGCATGTGTTAGGATAGGAAATGAAGTGAGGGATTGGTTTCCGGTGAGAGTGGGGCTGAGACAGGGATGTGTGATGTCGCCGTGGTTATTTAACTTGTATGTTGATGGAGTGGTGAGAGAGGTGAATGCTCGAGTGCTTGGATGAGGATTAAAACTGGTAGACGAGAATGACCATGAATGGGAGTTAATCAGTTGTTGTTTGCGGATGATACTTTACTGGTTGCAGACACAAAAGAGAAGCTTGGACAATTAGTGACAGAATTTGGAAGAGTGTGTGAGAGAAGGAAGTTGAGAGTTAATGTGGGTAAGAGTGAGGTTATGAGATGTACGAGAAGGGAAGGTGGTGCAAAGTTGAATGTCATGTTGAATGGAGAGTTACTTGAGGAGGTGGATCAGTTTATGTACTTGAGGTCTGTTGTTGCAGCAAATGGTGTAGAGGAAGCAGATGTACGTCAGTAAGTGAAAGAAGGTTGCAAAGTGTTGGGGGCAGTTAAGGGAGTAGTAAAAAATAGAGGGTTTGGCATGAATGTAAAGAGAGTTCTATATGAGAAAGTGATTGTACCAACTGTGATGTATGGATCGGAGTTGTGGGGAATGAAAGTGATGGAGAGACAGAAATTGAATGTGTTTGAGATGAAGTGTCTGAGGAGTATGGCTGGTGTATCTCGAGTAGATAGGGTTAGGAACGAACTGGTGAGAGTGAGAACGGGTGTAAGAAATGAGTTAGCAGCTAGAGTGGATATGAATGTGTTGAGGTGGTTTGGCCATGTTGAGAGAATGGAAAATGGATGTCTGCTAAAGAAGGTGATGAATGCAAGAGTTGATGGGAGAAGTACTAGAGGAAGGCCAAGGTTTGGGTGGATGGATGGAGTGAAGGAAGCTCTGAGTGATAGGAGGATAGATGTGAGCGAGGCAAGAGAGCGTGCTAGAAATAGGAATGAATGGCGAGCGATTGTGATGCAGTTCCAGTAGGCCCTGCTGCTGTCTCCGATGCCTTAGATGACCGCGGAGGTAGCAGCAGTAGGGGATTCAGCATTATGAAGCTTCATCTGTGGTGGATAATGTGGGAGGGTGGGCTGTGACACCCTAGCAGTACCAGCTGAACTCGGTTGAGTCCCTTGTTAGGCTGGGAGGAACGTAGAGAGTAGAGGTCCCCTTTTTGTTTTTGTTTCTTTGTTGATGTCGGCTACCCCCCAAAATTGGGGGAAGTGCCATGGTATATGTATGTATGTACAGAAATATAAATATAAATATCAAGAAGGTAAAAGTGGAAGAGAAAAAGAGGGCTTTTGAAGAATGGCTGCAGAGTAATAGTGTAGAGAAGTATGAAAAACATAGAAGGAAAAATGTGGAAGTAAAGCGCAAGGTGAGGGAGGCAAAGAGGGCTGCTGACCTGAGGTGATGTCAGGGATTGGGTCATACATATGAAGAGAATAAGAAGTAGTTTTGGAAAGAAGTGAAGAGATTAAGGAAGGCTGGTTCAAGAATTGAAGAGACAGTGAAAGATGGAAATGGAAGGTTGTTAAAAGGAGAGGAGGCAAGGAAAGGTGGGCGGAACATTTTGAAAGTTTACTAAATGTTGAGGATAATAGGGAGACAGATTTCTGACGACTCCTCAAAATATATCTAAAATGACTCATACACTTGTCATTAACTCTCCAGAAGACGATCTGTGTGAAGTTTATTTCTGCCGAAGTCGTTTCTCCAGTCCCCCCCCCCCCACCCCCCACCCCGTCCTCGCCACCACTAGAGTTGTGCTCTTCTTGAATGAGGGTCAACTGCATTGCCTCTAACTCCTTCAAGTCTTCACTCGTAAACTCCTCCCTGTGCTCCTCAATAAGGTTATCGACGTCAGCCTCATCGAAAACAAGCCCCATGGACCTCCCGATTGAAATTATTTCCTCAACATCACCCTCAGGGGCAGGATCATCAATGGCCTTGTCTTCAGTTGAGGGTTTGAAACCTTCAAAGTCGCGTTCTTTCACAACAGCTGTCCACAGTTTCTTCCATGAGGAGTTCAAGGTGCGCCATAAAACCTCATTCCAAGCTTTGTCGATCATCTTCAGGCATTGAACCATGTCAAAATGCCCCTTCCAAAATTCACGGAGGGTGAATCGAGTGCTTTCGGTCACTTCGAAGCATCTTTTGAACAGGTGCTTCGTGTAAAGCTTCTTAACCCTGGATAGTACCGGTACGCTCCTCGGACACCCATTTAAGGATATACTCGGACGCGCGCGACCCCGACGCCAAAAAAAATTCTTGAAAAATCTGTTATTGCAGTAACCTCCTTTTTTCTTTTGCCAAAAAAAAAAAAACTTCAATGAATGCTCAAAACAACTGTAAAGATAAATACTAATCATCTGCAGAAAAACTATTTGTTATAAATATTTTAAAAAATTAAGTAGAAAAAAAGACCTTACATAAAAATTCATAAAAAAAAAGTTTATACATATATGCACAAATCCTTTTAGGAATTGATTCTTGAATGTTCAGGACACATCTTGATGTATTTTGGATGAAGTCAGACCCATGGAGGTGAAGATCTGAAATGAGAAAAAAAGGGTAACTTTTTTTGGCCAAAAAAATTTGTCCAAATTTCATGAATTTTTTTGGGTACCCAAATGAAATAGGAAGTGGCTATTTTTTTTAGGGAATAAACATATGTTATCCTAAAATAGAAATATGTAAAAAATCTTTATTATTTTGTAAATTACATTTATATCAGGGGCCATATCTAAAGGTAATTTTTTGAGTACTTAGAAATTTCGTAAAAAAATACATATATTTAATATATAATATGATACTTATGCAGGTAAAAATATACCAAAATATCACAAATTCTATAGGGAACAAGAATATATATATAGATAGGGCAACTTACGCTTCGGATATGTCCACAAAATGGCAGCCAACCACACTGACTTAGACTCCCTAATCTGCCACTTGAAATGTAGGAAGGATATGTCAATTTCAAGGTGTTATTTACTAATCTAATTATTCTTGGATATGCATAAAAATTATATGGTGGGTTGCTGGATAATTGTCGATTATTTTACGACTATAAAATTAAAATTCTGACCAAAAAAAAAAAATTTTTGAAGGGAAATAAAATCGAAAAAAAAAATGTAAAACAATATAATATTTTAGATAAAAAAAAATTTGATGATATTCAATCAAAAAAGAAGTAAACAAAATTTTCCGACAAATAAACATCTAGATGAATCATTACTCTGTAATAGTTCCTTAGTACGTAGTAATTTTGAAAGAAATGGGAAAAAACGAAAAAATGGCAATCACAGGAAAATCGAACACATACATATATATACGCCATATCTGGCTAAAAAAAAAGATAGGCATGGGTAGCCAGATCATCTAGAAACACTTTCCAACACTATAAAAATATAAGTTTTGCGACACTACTTGCCAATTCCTTACGGTAACATGACTAAGCAAAAAAATGCAAAACAAATAAAAAGGGGCACTTGCGGAAAAATGGCTCGGAAAAAGGGCTAACATTCTAATATACAGCATTTCAGAAAAAAAAAAATTCAGCCACGTGCTAGGCAAACCATCAAGGCACATTTTCCAACAAATAAACATCTAAATGAATCATTACTCTGTGATAGTTCCTTAGTACGTAGTAATTTTGAAAGAAATGGGAAAAAACGAAAAAATGGCAATCACAGGAAAATCGAACACATACCTATATATACGCCATATCTGGCTAAAAAAAAAAAGATAGGCATGGGTAGCCAGATCATCTAGAAACACTTTCCAACACTATAAAATTATAAGTTTTGCAACACTACTTGCCAATTCCTTACGGTAACATGACTAAGCAAAAAAATGCAAAACAAATAAAAAGGGGCACTCTCGGAAAAATGGCCATTCTAATATACGGCATTTCAGAAAAAAAAAAATTCAGCCACGTGCTAGGCAAACCATCAAGGCACATTTTCCGACAAATAAACATCTAAATGAATCATTACTCTGTGATAGTTCCTTAGTACGTAGTAATTTTGAAAGAAATGGGAAAAAACGAAAAAATGGCAATCACAGGAAAATCGAACACATACCTATATATACGCCATATCTGGCTAAAAAAAAATAGACATGGGTAGCCAGATCATCTAGAAACACTTTCCAACACTATAAAAATATAAGTTTTGCGACACTACTTGCCAATTCCTTACGGTAACATGACTAAGCAAAAAAATGCAAAACAAATAAAAAGGGGCACTCGCGGAAAAATGCACAACATTCTAATATACGGCATCTCAGATAAAAAAAAAGACATGCATGTGTTAGCCCAACCATCAAGGCACACTTTCTAACACATAAACATGAAAAAAAAATCAATAATATACAGAAATTCCTTACTACGTAGTAAATTTTTACAAATATTGAAAAAAAAAAAACAGAAATTGGCAACCGCAGTTAAATACCCAATATACCAATAACTATGTCGTATCTGACAAAAACAAAGTCACGCATGGGTAGCCAGATCATCTAGACACACTTTACAACACTAAAAAAGCAAAAGTTTTACGACACTATCTGGCAATATCTTACGGAAAAATTACTTGGCAAAAAAATGAAAAAAAATGAAAAAGGGGCACTCGCGGTAAAAGGCCCAACATTCTAATATACGGCATCTCAGATAAAAAAAAAGACATGCACGTGTTAGCCCAACCATCAAGGCACACTTTCTAACACATAAACATGAAAAAAAAATCAATAATATACAGCAATTCCTTACTACGTAGTAAATTTTTACAAATATTGAAAAAAAAACAGAAATTGGCAACCGCAGTTAAATACCCAATATACCAATAACTACGTCGTAACTGACAAAAACAAAGTCATGCATGGGTGGCCAGATCATCTAGACACACTTTCCAACACGAAAAAAGCCAAAGTTTTACGACACTATTCGGCAATATCTTACGGAAAAATGACTTGGCAAAAAAATGAAAATAAATGAAAAAGGGGCACTCGCGGTAAAATGGTCCTCGTGGTGATGAACGACATTTTAACTAAAAAAAAAATCATGCACATGGTAGCCAAACAATCCACCAAGACTTTCCACAACTGATAACCTATACAAGTTGTACCATTCTACGACAATTTCATAATACGTAATAACTTTGATAATTATGCAAATTACCTTAGAAGGGTAAACTCGGTCGCGCTCGACCCCGACGCGTCTCAGAAATCGGGGAAGGAGTACAGCTACAGCAGTGCACATCTGGACACTACTAGAGCGTGTAGGCGAGACACCTACTGCAGGTCGATCACCCACAAATTCAGTCACGGGGGTGAGTCACGTGAGAAAAACCTCTTTTTTTTTTGACGCTCGGGGTCGCGGACGACCCACCGTACCATTCCAGGGTTAAAGTTGGCAATCACTTGTTGGTCCATAGGCTGGAGGAGAGGAGTGGTGTTCGGTGGCAGATAGAAAACCTTGATAAAGGAGGAGTCAGGATGTATGTTGTCCTCGAGGCCAGGAGGGTGAGCAGAGGCATTGTCCAGTACTAGGAGACACTTGAGAGGAAGATTGTTCACTTCTAAAAAGTTCTTGACAGCAAGACCGAAGCAGATGTTTACCCACTCAATAAATATGGTCCTCATGACCCAGGCCTTGCCATTAGACCTCCAAAATACCGAGAGCCTATCCTTCAAGGCACGAGGATTCTCTGAGTGGTATACCAGTAGGGGTTTAATTTTTAAGTCCCCACTGGCATTTGAATAAAATGCAAGGGTATGTCTGTCCTTCATCGGTTTATGGCCAGGAAGTTTCTTTTCTTCTGCTGTGATATATGTAAAACGGGGCATTTTCGAGGGGGAAAGGTGGCAATGATAACTGAGGAGCCGTTGCAAAGTTATCCTCCTACGTTACTGTTACGGTACCTCGCGACGTAAACAAACGGCAGCCATAGCTGTCCGCCATCTTGAATGACGTCACGTCCATCCTCTTCATTCCAAATTTAGTAGCGTCTAAGCATAGTTTGGTTTTTCCCAGTTCTTGCTTTAACGCCATGTCGCAATCTTTAGCCATGCCTTCTTCTGGAAAGTTGAGTACCATATTCTTGTATAGTATAAATAAGCTCTAGCCATAAAGTAACGATTTTTATCCTTAAATCTTGTGTTTTGTGATGGAGCTGTGCCTTGACCGGAGGCGTCATGTTGCGACGCTGCTGTTCGCCTCACATGCTTTATCTAGTTAGCCAGAACAGCATTCCCAGTCTAATAACTAATTTAATATCATTAGTTATTTAGTCTTCATTTCTAGGAATTAGTTATATTATGCCGATAGTATTCTTCGGCGAACTTAGCCAAATCCTTCGCTAGCCTACTAGCCTATCCCCTAGGCTCGATGCCTAAGTGTTCATATTTACTTCCTGCATGATATAATAAGTGTTCCTAGTGTTAATTTACGAAATGAAGATTTAGGCAATTATACATACAAGATTCAGTGATTGCACATGTGTTATTTCGCCTTCTAGGGACCATGCAAGGGGTTGTGGTGGTCTTACCATCGACTCTTTTACCCCTAACCTAACGTTAGGGCCCTTGTATGCTTCCTTATCTCCCTAGTTACCTCATTTAAGGTAATCTCCTCCCTCAGTGGTAGCCTAGGCTGCATCCTAGCCCTCTTACCTTGAATGGCATTCGGGTAGGTTAGGCTAGGATTGTTCTTCCCTTCTCCTCGCCACTGTTCAGGGCTTGAGTTAGGACAGAACCCCAGAGTACTTGTCGTTCACCTCAGCTCACCTTAGGAGAATGCTTTCTCCTTCTGGTACTGGCTGGAGGATGAAGGTGGAAGGGCTCTACCTTTCCCCCTAGTCTGCACTTGGTTGGGTCAGGGCCCTTCCTCCCTGCAGCCTAGCGACTTGTCATACCCCTGTCTTGCCTAGCCTAGGAGAATGGTTCTCCTGGCCTAGGTCAGGCATTTTGTGGATTCTGTTTCTTTATAGTTTAGGACAGGACACTAGTGCTGTACCTGATCTGAGCTAACCTTCCCTAGGTTGGAGAGCGGTCTCTTCTCCCTAGATAGGCTAGCCCCAAACAGATTCCCTTCTCTTGGGAGTGTAAGGGTGTGTCCCCACCCCCTTATCACTCCCTCACAGGACCCTCTCCCCCTCCCCCACTCTGTCCCTTTGTGTTGGCTTGCCATTACACCCCTGTCCGCCGTCCTACAACTCCTCTGCTTGCCGGCGGGTTGTGGGATTGGCTGTGTTCTTCTGCTAGGTGCTCCGCTCTGCTGCACTTCCCAAACATAGTTGAACTATGGGATAGTGCTGGCGGTCGGCCTGCCGGCGGAAGACCTCCCTTCTTGAGTGTTCTCTGGTCCTTCCTTGGGCTACCATACGCAACATAGCCGTCTGCCAGCTCTCTGCCGCCGGATGATAGGCGTATCCTCCCCTTTCATGGGAACACTCCTTCCGGAGGAAGGTTAGTTTGAGTACTGGGTGTTACCCTTCCTTATCTTCCCTCCTTACCTTTCTCTCTCTCTATCTCGGTCCGGTCCACTGTCGCCTCCCCTTGCCGGCGCTAGGTGCCGGCATCTCAGGTAACCTTCCTGCTTCATTGGATGATGTCAGTGATGGTCTACCATTGCAGATTGCCTGCCGATTCCCGTGGCCGCCGTCCTGCCGGCGATCCGCCATTCCCAAAGTGTCCTCCTATATCTCTGCCACGTGGTATGTGGCCAATGATGAGTTCACCTCGCTAGACGGGCCTCCGGCCTGTCGTCAGTCTGCCGGCACTTCTAGCCTTGGCTTACAGTGGACAATCGCCCCTCCCGACTGCCGGCCCCGTGCCGGCAGTCGCTATCATGCAGCTGTGTAGACTAGCCAGCTCTCCTCTAGTATTTCATACCATAGAACGATGACTATTGTATACGGTTGTACAGTAAAACATTTCCAGCATATTCTGTGCTTCCTTGTGCAGTCTCTTGCCGGGACCAAAACCTACAAAAGGGGGTTTATTCTAATTTTCCCCCTTTTTCTATATAAACTGAATGATTTCAGCATTGCATCTCTCTATAATTAATTCCCCAGAGGAAGCCTAAGCTTGGCTCATCCGAACGGATGTTCTTCCCCCCTTTTAGAACCCTACAGGTTGTAAGGAATTAATTATAGTATAAGGTCGTGGCAATGGGCTGGGCAGGATTCACAAATGTGTGCCTTCCTACTTCTTTTCTAGCTCACATATCCTGAGCTCATAACCAAAAAGAATCTTATATTTTATGAGTTGCTACTTAAATTTTAATCTAAGATTACTGTAAGTCATGCTATAATGACTCTCAAGTACTCATTGTCTCTTTCTTTAACAGGAGGAGTACGTGAAGTGTGAGAGCTCCTTCTGCGGAGTTCATCGCCCTGACTTTTATGGGCATCTGGCGTGCCGGACCCACGCCGCCTGTGCCACCAAGAAGGGGAATCTCAATTATTGGGATCTGCAGACTTGTTCTGTCTGCAAAAGCCTTCTTGATGAGGCGTTCGATAACCCTCCGTCCGCGGAGGCCAGGGACAATGCTCGAGAGAAACTGCGCAAGTGGGTGCGCGATTTCCAGAAGAATGCCACAGGGCCTTATCTCCCCAACGAGAAGATGAGGGCCCTTCTCTTCCCTCAGGCATCGGCTGATGCCATGATCCCTAAAGACGAGATTCCCTGTGTTCAACTTACGGTTGAACCGGATGTTACGGCTGCTCTCCGAGGCTATCACATCAACGAGGTGGAGAGGATGTCGGACATGTCCGAAAATACTGAAAGGACCCTCATGGCTGAGGGTCAGGAGGAAGAAGAGGATCAGGTGGAGTTCACCGATTTGGAGGGCGAGGTTGCCTGAACACCTTCTGTGGCTTCTGCTGTGGTCGAGGAGCCAGTTCTCTCTACCTCTGCTGCTTCGCTTCCTGTGCTGCCAACCACACAAGATACCATCCAGGTACTGGTGGCACTCATGGACGAGATGTTCCGCAAGGGCCAAGAGGACCTCAAGAGACATTTTATGGGTTGGAAGCAACCGAAGAAAATCTCGGTCAAACAGCTTCCTCCTTGCTCGGTGTCAAATCCCTGGAGGTATGCTGAGCACATGCCAGTAACGACGGGGCGTATTTTCATCAACGACAAAATGGGTGCTGTCCCCCTCGAAGAGGTAGAGTTCTACCCAAGCTTTGAGGCATATCCGGACTGTTATGTCAGACTCAGGTCAGAATCGGCCTCCAGGGAGGAGACCGAACCTAAAGAAGAGATTGTTTTCAAGCACTCTAAGGTCCAGGCTATGCTGGCTGATTGCCTCAAGAGCCGAGGCTTCAGTAACTCAAAGATGCCGGCACTGAGCAAGAAGCATCCATCCTTTCTTGCTCCTCCTACCATGATCTTTCCCTTCATGAAAAAGGCTCTAAACGCGGTCTTGAAGGCGGTGGAGGAAGGAAAGCCCTGCCTTACACTGGAGGAATGTAGGCCTCTCTCCCTCGCCATACCCCCCGACGATAAAAGCTGGAAGGATATCCAGCTTACCTTCACGGTTGGGAAGCTGGAACCTGAAGTCACTGGCCGTAAGTTCAACGAAGATCTCCCCAAGCTGAACGACCATCTACTGCGTAGGGAACAGGACACCAAGGAGAGGCTAGCTGCCTCCCTATCCTGTCAAGTTCAACTTGAAGCAATGGCCGGGGACATTCGGGTCCCGGACTTCTACATGGTTCTTGCTAACACCCACCTTGCAACTGTGATGAAGGATTTGTATAGCTTCATCAAGGCCCAGAGAGCCTGTAGAGAGTTCGTGTTCGCCAATGCAGCTGTGAAACACGAACCCCGGAAACTGATCTCCTCCAACATCTGGGGCAAACATCTCTTCCCAACAGCTTTGGTAAAGGAGATTGTGGCCAAGGCTGCCACTGATAATCGGAACCTTCTCAACAATGGGGCATGTCCTGTAAGAGAAAGTCCTCTCAGGATGAAGGCCCACAACCTAAGAGGAAATCCTCCAAACCTAGACCCCAACAGCGTCAACCCAAAAGCCAGTTTCCGGCTCCCGCTACTCCCCAGATAGTGGCCCAGCCACAGCAAACCTTTCAGCTGGTTCCTCAGCCGGTGGTGTCCCAATCACCAATCTTCACCCCTGCCTACGAAAGACAGGCCACTACCTTTCGTCCCAGAGGTAGAGGCTCTGGCAGAGACTCCTCTCGTCGTCCTTCCAGAAACAGAGGAGGAAGGGGAGCAGGCGGCCGAGGTGGCAAACCCTCGGGAAACCAGAAGCAATGAAGTGCTTCCGGTGGGAGGAAGACTCCGCCACTTTCAGGATCGTTGGACCTTCGATTCTTGGGCACACAGCATCATCAAGAAGGGACTAGGGTGGAGCTGGATACAACCACCTCCAACCTTCCACCAATTCTTCCAGCCCTCAACCCCCATCCTAGAAGAATATGTCCTAGAACTCTTAAACAAAAAGGTGATCAAGAGGGTAAAGTCCACCAGGTTCCAGGGAAGACTGTTTTGTGTTCCCAAGAAGGACTCAGACAAGCTCAGTCATTCTCGACTTGTCCCCTCTCAACAAGTTCATTATGAACAACAAATTCAAGATGCTGACTCTTCAACATATAAGAGCCCTACTGCCTCACAAGGCCTACACGGTCTCAATAGACCTGGCGGATGCCTATTGCCACATTCCAATGAATCACCAAGCTTCCTCCTACCTAGGATTCAGGCTCCAAAGAAGAAACTACGCCTTCAGGGCTATGCCCTTCGGGCTCAACATGGCTCCAAGAATCTTCACGAAACTAGCAGACACGATTGTCCACCAGCTACGCCTTCAAGGCGTCCAGGTGATGGCCTACCTTGACGATTGGCTGGTTTGGTCGACATCGTCAGAAGAATGTTCGCGAGCCTGCAGAAAGGTGATTTTGAAAATCAACACCAGGAAGTCTCGCCTGTCTCCAGCTCAGAAGTCTCAATGGTTAGGAATTCATTGGAATCTTCAGTCACACCACCTTTCCATTCCTCTGAAGAAAAGGAAGGAAATAGCCGGGTCTGTCAAAAGACTTCTCAAATCCAAATGGATTTCAAGACGACAGCAGGAGCAAGTACTCGGCTCCCTACAGTTCTACAGTCGCCTCAGTGACAAACCCAGTGCTACAAGCACAGCTAAAGGATGCTTCAGGAGTCTGGAGACGAAACGCATCCATCGCTCAAAGAGATCTCAAAAGACCCCTACCAAACAGGCTTCGCTCACTCCTCAAGCCGTGGTCAGAATCAAGGACCTTGAAAAGATCTGGCCCTCTTCAACCACCACCTCCATCGATCAACATCCACACGGACGCCTCGCTAGAGGGATGGGGGGGGTCACTCCCACTAGAGACAAGTTCAAGGAACATGGTCTCCCCTGTTCAAGAAGTTTCACATCAACATCTTGGAGGCCATGGCGGTTCTTCTCACTCTGAAGAAACTATCTCCTTGTCCTTCGATCCACAATCGTCTAACTCTGGACAGCTCCATGGTGGTCAGATGTCTCAACCGTCAGGGCTCAAGATCGCCCCACCTCAACCAAGTGCTTTTGCCCATTTTCCGCCTGGCGGACAAAAAAAAAATGGCACTTGTCTGCAGTTCACCTGCAAGGATTCCGCAATATGACGGCAGATGCTCTATCGAGGACAAGCCCCATAGAGTCAGAATGGTCCCTAGACGCAGACTCATTCTCCTTAATCTCCCGTCAAGTCCCGGAACTGCAGATCGATCTCTTCGAGACGAGCGACAACAATCAACTTCCTTGATATGTGGCCCCATACGAGGACCCCAAAGCGGAAGCAGTGGATGCCATGTCCCTGGACTAGAACAGATGGTCCAAGATTTACCTTTTCCCTCCACCCAATCTTCTGCTGAAAATCCTCTCCAAACTGAGAACCTTCAAGGGAACAACAGCCCTAGTGGCTCCCAAGTGACCCTGGAGCAACTGGTTTCCCCTAGTCCTGGAGCTACATCACAAGCTGATCCCTCTGCCGGGCCCAGTTCTCTCCAATCAGGTGCAGAAGTCGACTGCCTTCAATTCATCAAAGAAAGTCCAAGACCTTCATCTCATGATTTTCTCTCCCTAGCCATGAAGAAAAGGTTTGGCATCTCGAAAAAAAAGTTTAGACTTCCTAGAGGAATACAAAACAAAGTCTACCAGAAGGCAATATGAATCATCCTGGAAGAAGTGGGTGTCCTTTGTCAAGGCAAAAAATCCTACGGAAATCTCCATAGATTTTTGTATGTCCTTCTTTATTCATCTTCAAAGACAAGGCTTGGCAGCCAACACGATTTCCATTTGTAAATCGGCCTCAACAAGACCACTACTGTACGCCTTCCAAATAGATTTGTCCAACAAAATATTTAAAAACTTCCGAAGGCATATGCTAGACTCTGTCCTGCACCTCCACCGAGACCCATCACCTGGTCCCTGGATAAGGTGCTCCATTTTGCCTCTAGCTTGGAAAACGAATCTTGCCCTCTGAAAGACTAGACTCAAAAAGAAATTTTCCTTTTTGCTCTTGCATCGGGAGCCCGAGTCACTGAAATAGTGGCATTATCAAGAGAAGAGGGCCAGATACACTTCGCCGACACAGGGGAACTTACTCTCTTCCCCGACCCTACGTTTCTCGCCAAAAATGAACTCCCCACCAAAAGATGGGGACCTTGGAGAATCTGCCCTCTGAAGGAAGATGTCTCTCTATGCCCAGTGGAGAGTCTTAAGGTCTATCTTCGAAGAACTTAAGACTTTGGCGGAGGACAGCTTTTTAAAGGAGAAACATCGGGTAGTGACCTGTCACTTAAACAACTAAGGGCGAAAATCACCTACTTTATTCGCAGAGCGGTTCCTGACAGTACACCCGCAGGTCATGATCCTAGGAAAGTCGTCTCTTCCCTAAATTTTTTCAAAGGTATGGATTTCGAAAGCCTCCGATCCTTCACAGGCTGGAAATCCTCAAGAGTGTTCTTTAAACACTATGCGAAGCAGGTGCACGAAGTTAAAAGATTCGTGGCAGCAGCAGGTAGTGTATTGAAACCAGCTGCTTAGTTCTGCGTAGAACAGCGAGTTATTTCGGGACTCTAACTCAACGGGTGCCTGTGTTGACCCTAGTGCGATACATAGTGATTTCAGGTGACACTTAGTGTCACAAAAGACTGTTCTTCCTCAAGGTGAAGTGACATAGATTCTAACAAGTGTGCCACATGTTCTCGGACATGAAGTGTAGTGTGACTCTTAAAGACTTTCGGTCCCCGGGAACCTATGTGTATAAAGGCAAATTCTTTCCTTTCAGATTCCACATCACCGTCTTTCAGTTCATGATCTATGTCTGTTATTCAACCATTTTATTGTAAATTATTTACCTTATTCTACTTTATTGCAATTTCTTGAATAAAATAGATATTTTATTTGCCATATGCGTCTTATTTCGCCTTTCCATATGAAAATAAATTGCTGTTACTGAATTTCAATGCCCCTAATTATTTGTTATTATATTATGTATAATAATTATCCTGTCTGAAATATACTCACCAAGCAAGTGAAATATTGTTCCTACACAAATATTTAACCTTCCGATCTGTCCACGAGACCAGCACGATCCTCACATCCAGGTGAGTTTATCTTCATCAGGGAACTTCGAGATGTTCCTCTGGTCCAAACAGGACCTCCCTGCCAGGGGGGCAGGAAGCCATGTCATTGTTTATGCCACTGGTAGCGACATATAACGGAGATGTCACGGTCTCTAAGGTCACCAGACCAAAGGAATATTGTTTGAAGTAGAAGGCACTTTGAAATGGGGAAAAACCACGATACACTAATTCTCTGGTACACTTCCATCAGGACGTCATGGCTTGAGCCCAAAAAATGGATTTTGAGCGAAGCGAAAAATCTATTTTTGGGTGAGATGGCCATGATATCCTGATGGACACGCCCTACTGATTCTAGTTTGGCCTGTCAGGCCCCTCCCTTGCATATTGTATTGTGGAGGCTGGCAGAAGCGCTGAATATGGAATGAAGAGGACACACGTGACGTCAGTCAAGATGGCAGACAGCTATGGCTGCCGTTTGTTTACGTCGCGAGGTACCGTAACAGTAACTTAGGAGGATAACTTTGCAACGACTCCTCAGTTATCATTGCCACCTTCCCCCTCGAAGCGTAAAAGCTATGTGGGGTGCGGATAGCCATGTGACGTGTCAAGCATACGTCCCCTATTGATATACGATATCCTAAAGGAAAACCTTTAGGGTACTCGCCCCAGAAGTTAGAATTCTGTGAAACCTTCGGTTAATTTCTCTGGGAATATCCACTGTAGTCATATATACCCTCAGGAAGCTACTGAAGGAACTTTCCATCTGGATGTCATGGCCATCTCACCCAAAAATAGATTTTGAGCAAAATATATATATATATATATATATATATATATATATATATATATATATATATATATATATATATATATATATATATATATATATATATATATATACATATATATATATATATATATATATATATATATATATATATATATATATATATATATATATATATATATATATATATATATATATATATATATATATATACATATATAGGTAGTCATCGACTTATTGCCTATGTGACTTACGACTGTTCAACTTTACGACTACTTCACTGTAATGACGTCACTTTTTCCTTAAAAATAATCTATTGCCCTGTATATAAATGAATTAATGTATCATAGTGAGTTAGTATGCTTTTATTGATAATACAGTATACAGTATACATTTTAAATTGAAAAATATTAAGCAAACTTTTAATATCTGCTGAGTTCATGCTCTATCATATGTCTGGTGACGTTATATTTCTGACAAAGCCGCAGAAAACGAGCATGCAAATCGATTGATTGCCTTTCAATAGGCTATTGAATCTTGTTAGTATTCCCATAATCAAAATATCGAGTAATGATACAAAGTATTTCATAAGTCTTTATCAGTTGTTGTTAGTACTGCGTAGCGTAAATTCGACTCTACAACTAGGACAGAATATCACATTTTACGCGTTTCATCTGTAATAGTAGATCAATATTTACCTAATGAAAGTACACTAATAAAACAAATATTTTCTTAAAAGTAATATATTTTCTTTTACATTATAAAAATAAAATACTTTTGCTGGATAAGTTTGAATTTTTTTCTGGCAAGAAAAATAGATAGTTTTACCTTTTTTACAAGTCATTCTTTGTCGAGTTCATATCACAATCACAGTGCACAAGTTAGGTGACGTCATATTTCGGCCGAAGGCGAGTGGCAGATAAGAATTTCTTACAGATTTGATACAGAGTCATCTTATTATTCCCATCTTTGAAACATCCACTAATGATACCAAGTACCAAGTATTTCAGTGGTCTGTATCAGTTGTTATGAGTAGCTTAAAGTACTATTTACTCTTAATTTCAGAAAAGAAATACTGTATATCTGGTGATGTCATATTTAGTGGCGGCAGGAGAGCCCGGAAATTGAGTGATTTCCATTCGATACTTTACCAAGTAATATTAGTATTCCTACTATCGAAACATCATGTAACGATACCAAGTATATCTAATAATGATTAAAGATAAATCCCATATATATATATATATATATATATATATATATATATATATATATATATATATATATATATATATATATATATATATATATATATATGTATATATATATATATATATATATATACATATATATATATATATATATATATATATATATATATATATATATATATATATATATATATATATATATATATATAGATAGATATATGTCCTGGCTATTGATCGGTTATGTGATAAGGTTTTAAATACATACATATACCAAGGCACTTCCCCCAATTTGGGGGGTAGCTGACATCAAACAAATGAAACAGAAAAGGGGATCTCTCCTCTCTACGTTCCTCCTAGCCTGACAAGGGACTCAACCGAGTTCGGCTGGTACTACTAGTGGTGCCACAACCCACCCTCCCCTGTTATCCACCTCAGATGAAGCTTCCTAACGCCGAATCCCCTACTGCTGCTACCTCCGCGGTATTCCAGGGCACCGGAGGAAGCAGCAGAGCCTAACGGAAACTGCGTCACAATTGCCCGCCATTCATTCCTATTTCTAGCATGCTCTCTTGCCTCTCTCACATCTATCCTCCTATCACCCAGAGCTTCCTTCACTCCAACCATCCCCCCAAACCTTGGCCTTCCTCTTGTACTACTCCCATCAACTCTTGCATTCATCACCTTTATCAGACAGTCATTTTCTATTCTCTCAACATGGCCAAACCACCTCAACACATTCATATCCACTCTAGCTGCTAATTCATTTCTTACACCTGTTCTCACCCCCACTACTTCATTCCTAACCCTATCTACTCGAGATACACCAGCCATACTCCTTGGACACTTCATCTCAAACACATTCAATTTCTGTCTCTCAGTCACTTTCATTCCCCACAACTCCAATCCATACATCACAGCTGGTACAATCACTCTCTCATACAGAACTCTATTTACATTCATGCCCAACCCTCTATTTTTCACTACTCCCTTAACTGCCCCTAACATTTTGAATCCTTCCTTTACTCTCTGACGTACATCTGCTTCCACTCCACCATTTGCTGCAACAACAGACCCAAAGTACTTAAACTGATCTACCTCCTCAAGTAACTCTCCATTCAACATTCAACCTCGCACAACCCTCCCTTCTCGTACATCTCATAATCTTACTCTTACCCACGTTAACTCTCAACTTCCTTCTCTCACACACTCTTCCAAATTCTGTTACTAATCGGCCAAGCTTCTATTCCGCGTCTACAACCAGTACATTATCACCCACAAACAACTGATTTACCTCCCATTCATGGTCATTCTCGTCTAGCAGTTTCAATCATCGTTCAAGCACTCAAGCATTCACCTCTCTCACCACTCCATTAACATACAAGCTAAACAACCAAGGCGACATCACACATCCCTGTCTCAGCCCCATTCTCACCGGAAACCAATCACTCACTTCATTTCCTATCCTAACACATGCTTTACTACCTTTGTAGAAACTGCTTGCAACAACCTTCCACCAACTCCACATAACCTCATCACATTCCACATTGCTCCCCTATCAACTCTGTCATACGCTTTCTCCAGATCCATAAACGCAACATACACCTCCTTACCTTTTGCTAAACATTTCTCGCATATCTGCCTAACTGTAAAACTCTGATTCGTACAACCCCTACCTCTTCTAAAACCACCTTGTACTTCTAAGATTGCATTCTCTGTTTTATCCTTAATCTTATTAATCAGTACTCTACCATACACTTTTCCCACCACACTCAACAAACTAATACCCCTTGAATTAAAACACTCATGCACATCTACCTTACCCTTATATAGTGGTACAATACACGCACAAACCTACTGGTACCATTGACAACACAAAACACATATTAAACAATCTCACCAACCATTCAAGTTCAGTCACGCCCCCTTCCTTCAACATCTCAGCTCTTACACCATCCATACCAGATGCTTTTCCTACTCTCGTTTCATCTAGTGCTCTCCTCACTTCCTCTCTTGTAATCTCTCTCTCATTCTCATCTCCCATCACCGGCACCTCAACACCTGCAACAGCAATTATATCTGCTTCCCTATTATCCTCAGCATTCAGTAAACTTTCAAAATATTCCGCCCACCTTTTCCTTTCTTCCTCTCCTTTTAACAACCTTCCATTTACATCTTTCACTGTCTCTTCAATTCTTGAACCAGCCTTCCTTACTCTCTTCACTTCTTTCCAAAACTTCTTCTTATTCTCTTCATATGAATGACCCAATCCCTGACCCCACCTCAGGTCAGCTGCCCTCTTTGCCTCATGTACCTTGCGCTTTACTTCCACATTTTTCTCTCTATATCTTTCATACTTCTCTACACTATTACTCTGCAGCCATTCTTCAAAGCCCTCTTTTTCTCTTCCACTTTTACCTTCACTTCTTCATTCCACCATTCACTGCCCTTCCTCATGCTGCCTCCAACAAACTTCTTGCCACACACATCACTTGCAATCCCAACAAAATTTTCTTTTACTAACTTCCACTCCTCCTCTAAATTACACGTTTCTGTTACTTTCACTTCGTCATATGCCATTTTCAACCTTTCTTGATATTTACTTCTTACCCCCGGTTTTATTAGCTCTTCAACCCTTAGTAGCTCCCTTTTACATCCACCAACTCTATTCCCCCACTCTTTTGCTGCAACTAATTTTCTTTCCACGAAAAAATGATCAGACATACCGTTAGCCATACCCCTAAACACGTGCACATCTTTCATTCTTCCAAGCATTCTTTTAGTTATCAACACATAATCCATTAACGCCCTTTTTACCACTCTTCCATTTGCCACTCTTACCCATGTATACTTGTTTTTAGCCCTCTTTTTTTAAAAAGCTAGAACTTATCACCATCTCTTGCTCAACACACATATCTACCAGTCTCTTACCACTCTCATTTTCACCTGGTACGCCATACTTCCCAATGACACCTTCTACCTCTCCAGCGCCCACTCTAGCATTTAAGTCACCCATGACAACTACACAACTCCTTCTGCCCCGTCCTTCTACACACCTAGTTAATTCATTCCAGAACTCATTCCGCTCTTCTTCACTTTTCTCACAACCTGGCCCATACGCACTGACAAAACCCCCAACATTCTCTAGGTTTTAAATAAAGGAAATAAATTGTGTGGCTTACATAAGACTTAGAAAAAAACTTGTAAAACAATAAGTGGAGACCCAATCTGAAGTTTGTTGAAGTTATTGTATGAAATGTATAATGTTGAGAGCAATCAAATATTTTTAAAATTGAAGTGAAAGTGTATGAGAATGTCTGTAATTGAAGTGCATAATACATACTGTATAAGAATTTATAGGGGGTGGTTTGAGGATATGAACAAAGTGGGATTAAATAGTTAATACAAATGGCAAAATGAATCAAAGAAATTTGATGGACTTGACCATGTGGAAAAAATAGATGGCAATAGAAGGATATGAAGGCCTACAGATGGAAGAAAAGGCCTTGATATTCATACATGCAGCAGTATGTACAGAATGAAACTACAAAATTAAACAAATTTATCTTTAACTTTCTTATCTTTCTTATGAGGGTCTTGCAACCTCCCTCACTCCTCAACAAAAAATAAGTTAGGGAATTTTAAATAATTCATGGCTATTTTTGCAAAGGTTTGCAATCTAGTACCTTTCTTCACAAAACAGAACATTAAACTTACGTGCGAGTGAGTGCATCTATGACGGGAGAACCTCTCTGACAAGCAAATCCCACGTGCGATGGCAGAAATCTTTCTTTACTTAAGTAAATTCTCTCCTTTCCAAAGACCACTTTAAATAAATTTGCAAAGTTATCACTTGTTATGAACACGAACTTTTCTTCTAGAACCTGTAAGGGATTAAAATCTGGAAATATAAAATAAGTAAATCACAACTTAATAACAATAGTAATATATGCTTGACTGTTGTAAATATTTGAGTTTGAGCACTGGTTGTCTCGTTTTCCGTTTATTTCCTGTATCATTTACACGAGGGAGAAATAAAAAGAGGAGATATTAATGAATTATAAGAAAATACAAGATAGCAGAGGATACTTTTAACAACGAAATCTTCTCAAATAAACAGTAGCCAAGGAATAAGCCAGAAAAAAGCCATTTGGTTTGGTGCAGAGTAACTCCAAAGTCTTACTAAGACTGAAAAGTTCCAGTACCTGGGACACTACTATGAACGAATGCCATCCAACAGTTTTACAGATGGCACAGACTTAAAATGGTTGTGGTGTATATGAGGTGGCAAGAAAATATATTTATTTATTATATCTTGAAATATTCCAATATTGGATTTTGTGATTTTCTCCTTGGTTGCACTTTAAAATACACTTTTTGTAAGAGCTCATTAATGGATAAAACCATCGTCTGTTACAAAAGTTGCCAACAGCATTATTTCTTCTCAGTGACGTCAGGAAAGTATCTACACTAATAGTGTAATGTCATAATTTAAATGAGCTCTATTGGTTGCAATAGTGTAAGTTTACTTTGAATTTCTGCTACATAAAATAGCTGATGATAATTCTAAACAGAATATCTCCATGCCTAAATGACACAAAATAAGGAAAGGCTTAGGTGTACTGAGCGCCGTCTCTTGATACAGTAGAACCAGAAGTTGTGACATCTTTGCATCCCAAACCTGCAAAGTTGCTAAAGAGGCACACTAACTGATATCAGCTTGTCTCTATTAGATTTTTTTTTACACAAAAATGAACCACCAAGGTTGTGTGCAGACATTTTCCTTTTGAAAGCAGCAATTACTTAAAATTTTCGTATGATAACAAATCTTAGCACTATGCTCAATGATTTATTTAATGTTTTTTTCCCAATTATGTACTGGCTAATAATTTAAATCTACCTTTCAATTTCCTGTACAGATTATCCTGCAAGTACAGTAATAACTATGACTTAAGAGTTTAATTTGCGACGTCACCGGCCTTGTAATTTGCTCATATATCACATCAAATTTCTCTATAAAAATAAAGTGAAATGCTATTAATCTGTTCCACTCTCCCAAAATAATCATACCTATTATTTGTTACATGTTTTTTCAATAATGAAAATATAACTTTATAGCAAACAATGTATAAAAAAGCACATAACAAAAAATAATGTAAAGAAATAAACTTTTAATGAAATCAAATGTATTTGGCTTTCAAGATGAGACGATGATCCTGGTTCGTGGTTTATAACTGCTCGCCACATAAAATAAGTTTGCGGACACCATTAGTAAATAGTTGGGTACTCGTCGAGATACTACTTAAGAGTTATTGGTTCCTTTGACTTGCTAATCAGCACTACATTGGATCCCTCTCTCTCGTTACGTCTCATTTATCATTTGCCTACACATACACCGAATAGTCTGGCCTATTCCTTCCACATTCTCCTCTGTCCTCATACACATGACAACACTGAGATTACCAAATAATTCTACTTTGCTCAAGGGGTTAATTACTGCAATGTAATTGTTCAATGGCTACTTTCCTCTTTAGCTTTAGTAGGCAGCTCTTCTAAGAGAAGGACATCCCAAAATCAAAACATTGTTCTCTAGTCTTGGGTAGTGCCATAGCCTCTGTACCATGGTTCTCTTTTCCACTGTCGTAGAGTACAGTTCTCTTGCTTTGAGGGAACATTATTCTATCTTATTTCTCTTCCTCTTGTTTTTTTTTTTTTTTTTTTTGAAGTTTTTATAGTTTATATATAGAAGATTGCTTTAATGCTGTTACTATTCTTAAAATATTTATTTTAATTCTTCATCACCTCTCTCGAAATTTATCTATTTCCTTACTTCCTTTCCTCGCTGAACTATTATTGCTTGTTGGAGCCTTTGACATTATACCATCCTTTTTTTTTTCAACTGGGGTTGTAGCTTAGCTGTTAATAATTATAATAATATTACCAAGCTTCTGTGTTTAATACTCAATACTTCAGGTTAGCCTTTTCCTGTAACCATAAACAAGCTACTTCATGAAAACTTTTTTTTTTTAAGTTTTAATGTTGTAGTGGTTTACGGACTGTGGCCAGAGGTAGCACCCGAACTGCCTAGTGTCTGAATGCCGACCACACCCCAACGTTCACTACACAAAAAACATACAAAGGTGGAATACCCAAAAATCTAGTTAACAGGTCAAGAGAACGGAGCACTGGGCACCACCCCTTGATTTATACTGGGCAAGGGGACTCAGCTAGAACCTTACTTCCCCCTTTTCTTCCCTTTCATTTAGCTTGCTGAATTTAAGTAAAATGTCAGAACCTTAGGTGAAAGAAAAAAACAATGAAAAAACAATTCTAAAAAACAGTGATTGAGAAGAGGACACAGTGGTGTAAGGAACTGGTATGAATTTTTGTCTTCATAAAAACAAAAAACAAAATATTTATATGAAAAAGAAAAAACTATTAAGATTACATTAACATTGTGTTGACAATTCAAATAAGCAATTAAAGGCAAAATTAGCCTTCCTTTACACTCCAACCTCAAGATAACAAGATAAAAAGAGATTTGAATATAAAAAAAACTATTCATATGCTGGACACTCACAAGTTTTCTAAACAATATCAAATCAAACATCCATAAAGAAATATAAAACTGTGAAAATACTGTACTACAATAATTTTCCCTAAATCAATACTGTCCTTATCAATATCCAATCTACCATTAGGCTGCTAAGTTACTTAAACATTCTTAACCTTTGAACAGTACGGCCGCACACGACGCTGTGCAGGTCTCTGTGGGCCCACAATAGCAATGTCTAGAAAATCTCCAATTGTAAACCTGCTCTGTGATAATGTTACATTGTTATCGAAACTTTTCTGACCAACTACAGTAGTGCCTAAATCTCTCATTCTTGGAAGGGGTTTTGATGATTCTGGAACAAATCAGACTAAACTCCAAAACAGTCACTCTCTTCCTAACATCTGAATTCACTTCCTGGGCCTACGACCAGAGATGCCATTTTAATAGCTCCTGTTGTGGTGGGATGTTTAAAAAACAAGCCCTACACCCTGAATCCCCCCTACTGACAATTATCTCAACAAAACAAACTTTCCCCTTACATTATCTATACCAGACTCTTTAACAAAAGGTAAAAAAACTAAACATTCCCTTAAAACTATATTTCCTTATAGTCTAGAATATTCTAACCAAAAAAAAAAAAAAAAAAAAAAACACCAGCAACCACACTTACAACTATAACCTTAAAACTATAGTAATCACTTAATACTAAAATAAACTGCATTCAAATAAATCCAAATAAATCACAAAAACTTAACACTATCAAAAACCAACAAACAAAAACACCTAAAGATATAATATATGTGTGGACACCTTCGTCCACACAATGGCTAACAGTCCTTTAATGCCCAATGCCACAACTCAGTTGCAATGCCACACTATGGCAACACCGACTCTTAGTCAATCCAAAAATGTATTAATTAATTTGAGTCAGGAGCGTAATCATCATCATCATCATCATATTTATCATCATCATACGTAATAAACAGATCCAAAACATATTCAAAGTCCAGAGATCAATAGGTCTTTTGTTTGAAAGAGCAGTCAAATGAAAATCCTTTAGAACAATCCAGGCCATCAACACTATCTTCAATCAAACAAAATTTTGCTTTCCAAAGGAATAAGGAATTCCAAGGAGGAATCATGGCCTGAAAATAAAAAACAAAACACTTACAAACACTCCTAGCTAACTAAACTATCGCACTTTAATAAAAGATAAATAAACTTTCTATTATTTGCAATCACAAGAAAATATAAACAAAACTGTACTCACTCAAAAAATAAATGATCACTTCCAACGCTGGTCAAATCAATAATAATGATAATCCAACATTCACACTACTGCCTCTGGCTGCAGTCAAATAAAAAAAGCATTCACTCCAAAACATTTACCATTGTCCTAACCTAGCTAAAAGTAAACAAACAACCTCATTTATACCAACAATCTTTCTCACAACAAACATTCAATACACTACCTCTCTCTCTCTCTCTCCCTCTCTCTCTCTCTCTCTCTGGATTTGGCAAACAAAAAATAAAAATAAAAAAAATCCTCCACACAGTGAACTATTAATGTTTATGACACCCCTCAAAACATTTCTCCAAAACTCCACCTGGGTCACTGTTCACTTTCAGAAAACACCAACGTCAATTACAAGTCTGGGAAGTGACTCCATCCAACTTATAAATGGGCTATGCTTAATGGTTGTTCGGGTCGAACTGGGTAGACCTGTGCTGACCTACCAGGCACTAGCCCTGCAACCATCTTCAGGCAGCAATCAAGCTGAATAAACTGCATCCCAAGCTGATTTTACTAAGCCCAATGGTATATCCAACCATACAACCATCAATTCTTCGTTGACACAACAGAGGACTGGAACATTAGGGACCTTCTATCACAGACAAGCACCTTGTTTACAACTCCACTGTTGCCATATGGGGCAGTCTAAATTCCCGTCTGAGTGTAAGGGGCTTTTTATCCGTACCTAGAAAGAAATAATAACAGATTAAGGCCCTTTTTAGGGGGCACAGAGGGCTATAAAAATAAAAAAAAGTAATAGTGTGTTTCATAACATTCAACCCAAAAAGCTTTCCTAGACACAAACCATCCAGTATTTCAATGTTATTCCATTCTATTTTGAAATCATTTAGGATAAATACCTTGTTATCAGTTTTGGCAACCTACTGTGGTAAATTTGGTCCGACTCGTGCATACCACCAGCTCCCAGCTAGGATTCTGCAACACACTCATTCTTATACTGTATCTTGTTCTTTTAACTTTCCTAATTTTGGGCATGAAAATGAATTACAGTATCTGTTCTATCTTCTCTTTCTTTGTATATGTCACACACCTCATCTCTTCCTGAAGTTCTTGGAAGTGAACAAGCCTTATTCTAAATATAAGCCAGCAGGTAGATTTTAAAATAATTTTAAAACCCCCTATTCACTGCAGCTCTATTTTCCGTTCTTTACGGTATTGTCCATAGGTCAATTATTTTGTTTAGCACTCTCAGTTGAGGTGTACTTTTCCAGAACCAGTGTAACACCTACCACTTTGGTGGTACTGGTACTGACAAATCCAGTATATATCTGTAATTGTCTAAACAAAGAGTGTGTAAGGTTTACATACAACA